>NC_052511.1:34402120-34682120 GCF_014356525.2 Nilaparvata lugens | reverse complement strand
AATGTTTGAATGTTTAAATGTTTAAATGTTTAAATGTTTAAATGTTTAAATGTTTAATGTTTAAATGTTTAAATGTTTAAATGTTTAAATGTTTAAATGTTAATGTTTAAATGTTTAAATGTTTAAATGTTTAAATGTTTAAATGTTTAAATGTTTAAATGTTTAAATGTTTAAATGTTTAAATGTTTAAATGTTTAAATGTTTAAATGTTTAAATGTTAAATGTTTAAATGTTTAAATGTCAGACTATAGAATTATTCATCATAAATCAGCTGACAAGTGATTACACAGATGTGTGGAGAAGCCAGTCCATTGCTGTATTCCCATGAGGTCTATAGTATTTCAATCAGGTACTTTTGGATGAGAAAACTGCGTTGGGTCTACTATTCACAGAACTACTAGTATATTTATATTCTAGTTCAGTGACAAAAATTTTCTACCGTAAAATCAAAACTTCATTTGAATTCATATGAATTTGGAATTAATGACTCAATCACTAGTAGTATATTCTTCCAGGGTTTAGAATTGCTTGACCCGAGTGTCGTTGGTGAATAATGATGCTTTGAATTTGTAAAATAATCTGGCTAGGTGTACTGTCTGTAAATGAAATTTGGATTTTCGTTTAATTTTCATGAAAAATAATACTTATACTGCACTTCAATTTTTATTGTAACACTCCAACTTCCGAATCGTGATACATCGTATTCTCTATCTTACACGTTTCACACCAAATCAAAGTTATAAGAATTAGATCCTATGGGGTTGTCATAGTTTCACCAGAAATTCTCATTCTACTAGCAAGTCATTTCCAATAAATTCATACTGGTGTACTCGTATCTTGATACCGTTGTAATATAAGTTGAAAACATTGCTGACTGTACAAATTATTCATCAACAAAATTTGTTGTTGATTGATAATCTTCAATAGATCTAAGTTGTGTTTTTGTGAACAGGGATGGCGACCTCTCTGACAGGAGTGGGCGTGGTTTGGGCACTTCTCTCATTGGCAGCTGCTCTGCTATGCTGTTCGGGATTCTATCTTCCATTTTGGATCCAGGTATGGCAGATGATAAATTGAATTGAATAAACTTCAATTATGTTGGCTACGTTAGCAAAATAAATACAACCTTCGACATAACCATGATTGATTTTACACTCTCTCTTCCAGAGAAATTAATAAGTTGAAATTAACCGCTGAAATCTTTGTTATCCCTCATATAAATATATTATTTTATATTAATTCATATTTCTATCATATTCTCTGTTATTTATATTTGATAATTCCATTGAACAGTAGTGAAATGAGTATTCCATGTTTATCAGATATGAGGATTATTAGCTTATCCTATACTAAATTAGCTAATTCCGTACCAAAATTTATTAGCCTATTAAGCTCTGAAGTTATAATTGAGCAATTTATTATATTATTATATTATATTATTATAAATATCAACTATGCATCTATACTTATAAAATTCTTATCACACTGACTCACTGATCACGATTTTTGGAAAACTACTGGATGGGTTGCAACAAAACTTAGAATATAGCTTCCTCATACTTCCTAGGTGTTCACTAAGAAATCTTTCGGTTATATTTCAACTCTAAGGGTGGTTTTCAAGGGTTTAAAGATCGTCTTTTAGAATGCATATTTTCTTCTCCCAATCTCTTAATTATAATTGAAATGTCCATATCATAATACTATAGAACTATAATCTAGAGAGAGTACCTATTCAGAACAGTTGATAACTACTGTCAGGTTGGCATTAAGTTGAGATTATTTCATTGAGTAGGCACCAAGTTGAAGAATTAATTAAAATGCATTTATCGAAAACAAATTGATTGGGCACTGCTGCTTCGATCGGAGCTATTCCTGGGAGTATAGATAGTATTTTATTTTTCATAAAACAAACTTTTATGACGGGAGTTGCTTCTATCAATTGATCCTATTCTATCAAGACTAATTTTGTTTGTATATCCGATCGCGAAAACTGCTTAAACAATTCTGATGGAATTCTAATAATTCAGTATGATATATGTATGGTATTTTTAAAACTTCAGAAGTTAGTGTCCTGTTCGTTGTGGAATCTGTTTGCAAAGAATGAGGGAATTCGGCCAAAATTTAACTTGGGCGAAAGAAAGGGGTTATTCATTAAAATGGCCAAATAGCTGTGTTCCTTTTCCTAATGTGGAAATTAATATCTTCCGTAGAAGTAAGGCGCTTTTTCCATGCATCAATATTATTCTCAAACATTAATTGTTTTACCAAAGAAAATAGAAGGTAGCTTTCGTTAAAAATATTGGAGAAGATGCATAAAAGTTTGTTAACTGTCAGTATTCCTCATTAATAGCATCAATGCTCCCCTTTGAAACAATGCTGACAGATTGATGTGAATCTTACTATAATCTGGTTACTTCAGATCAGATGAAGAAAATAATGTTGATGATCGCTACTGCTTCAATTTCAATCATGTTTGACATTTCTGCTTTTGATGACATCTGTTATTATTATGTGAAATAAGCTCTCATTGAATGAAATCATAATCATTGAAGTCAATAATTATACTAAGAAAGCAATTTGTTTGAATATGTGTGTTTGTGGTTATATGTATCTATGTCGGACGGATCTCGAAAACGGCTCTAGCGATTTTGATTAAATCAGGAATATAGTGGGTTTGCGACGAAAAAAATTATTTTGGAAGAGGTCTCAATTCTGGGAAAATTCGCTGAAGTTCCTTGAGAAAGGATTATTGGTCCCTCAAGTAGCAGCTGATCAGAAAAAAGTTTTCATAGTCTATTGAAAACGTAAGAAAGTGTGAGCAAATAAAAAACATTATAATAGCTGTAGTGAAATTACCGAATTTGGCGACCTTATTTTAAAACATTGCAGTATTCATGGAACATCTGGAAGAATAGGTTCAGAAAGTGACCGGATGATAGCAAAAGAAATTTAAAATCGATCTCTCCAAACATATGGTAGTTGAATGCAATGTTCATTGTGAGGTGATACAAATGTGACTAATTTCTTCAGCTTCTGTTGTATTGGTTCCTCTGTTGCTCTATGTTTGAACGCAGCCATGGCCTTGAGAGAGACAGTTGCACTGTCTGTTAATCCATAATCTGGACTAAATACCACGAGAACCAATCAGAGAAGCCTTCTATTAAAAAAAACCCTGCTCTGATTAATTTTAATGAAATTTAATCCTGATTGAAATTGAACATGCTTTTGTGCTACTGGGCCTGATATTTTCATGTTTCAAAATCAGCTAAAAACGAAATAAAAAAACATAATATTCCATCAGCTGCTCCTATTTCCTTTCATGATGTTACTACGACACAAGACAAACCTATTGATATTGATAGATCACAAGTAAATTTCAAAGTTGTCAATTTAGATAGAAATTAAATTGAGTTACATGTTAGTTTACATCCTTCTTCCCTAAGCTTTTGGTTTCAAGCTAAAATCAAAGAAAGAAATCATATTATGGTAGTCAATAATCAAAGCGATTGGATAAACTCTATTCAGATTTATGCAAATTCACATTAGAATGATCCCACTTTAATATTTATGATTGTAGAGTTTAGGACATGTGAAATCAGCCACAATAAATGTTATACTATTATGAATGGACTCTTATGTATGAATGGAATTCCTTGGAATCCAAAAAAGAATCAGTGGATTGGCTGCTTTTACACTTTTGGATAAGTGAAACGAAAAGTAAGCGACAGGCTATGCCAAAAATTCCAGAATAACATGATCACTGCTAATTTGTCAACGGAAAATATTAATTGTCAATGAATAAAGTCGAGGGCGACTCTTAAGCCCCGCCCCATATCCTACAATATTCGCTGCAATTAGACTACTCTTCTACAGAGCACTTCCAACACATCAATTAATTATTTGAATGATTTGACTTAATAATTTTCATGCCAAGTTATGGCCTAATCTCAAAAACGATTAGAACAATTTTGGTAGGATTTAGATTATAAATGTTTCACAAAAATAATTCATCTTTTAATTCCCGTAGCGAAGCACGGGTGCCCTGCTAGTATATTATAATCTCCTCTTTCGTTATAAATTTTCATGGTTTTGTACTCCAGAGCGAAGCTCGGTCCCCCGATATTATTATAGGAAATGTGGATATAATTGCACCACGGTAATAGTAGGAATGAATTTAGGAATCATAGGTTGTATATTGTTTATGGAAGCTTGAGTTTACTCCATTCACTGCAGTTGCCGTTGTTTATTCAATAAATCAATATTTGTAAAAGAGAATCAAGATCGTGTACCTGTACCACACATTCACTTAAATCTCGAAAATCTCTTCAGAAGATTCTTTCAATTTGACCTTTGAACATCTCATTCAGAGTTATTTTTGGCTTATTTTGAAGAAATACATCTTCTATTTGGCAAGCTCAGTGAGCTTCCCTAATCAAATCCGGATTACTGAAAGTAGACGTCACGTATTCACAAGAAAAACTACCTCATTCTATAGGGAGAAGGATGCTATGAAGTGTTTTTCATATTTTGAAATGTCTTCTCCATCAATGGATTCACAAAACTATTAAATCCCTATAATGATTTAATGAAATGGCACGGATTCATCATGTTATTCATGATCCTACTTGCCAAAAGTTCATGACGTCAAACTTGGTGATAATGCCGTCAAAAGATCCTTTGTACGGTAGTTTTATGACTATTTTACTTTCCTTGCCCTTTTACCATAGGTGAGGAAAGTATTGTTTTCCGAAAAAAATTAAGATACCCGAATTTCTAAATTCCTAGATTTCTATTGATTTTAGATTTCCAATTATCAGGCCTCAGATACAATTTAAACAACAAAATTCGAGTAGAGAAGATTGAGCATGAAAATCTCTACAATTAATGTTCAGTAACATTTTCACCTAAAATTGGAAATAAGCTCGAAGTTCGAGAAAATAAAATTATTCAATTTGCAAACTGTTTGCAAGTGTTGATTTTATCACTAGCAGGGCACCCGTGCTTCGCTACGGAATCAAAATATAATTTTTTTCTTGTGAACCATTTATAATCTGAATTCTACCAAAATTGTTATAGACTTTTTGAGATTAGGCCACAACTTGGCATGAAAACTATTGAGTCAAATCATTCGATTAATCATTGATGTGTTGGAAGTGCTCTGTAGAAGTGTAGTCTAATTGCAGCGAATTTTGTAGAATATTGGGCGGGGTTCAAGAGTCAACCTTGACTTTTTTCATTAACAATAAATATTTCCCTTTGACAGTTATCAAATTAGCTGCGATCATGTTATTTTTGTTTTTGCTTGATGCAATTAAAGATTGAATTCCAAATTCAGTTGATTCGGAATTTGATGACTCTGGAATCCATGAATCTCTTGCTTATTCTGGAATTTTTTGCATAGCTTGTCGCTTACTTTTCGTATCACTTTTTCAAAAGTGTAAAAGCAGCCAATCCAGTGATTCTTTCTTTCATGGAAGTCCATTCATAATAGTAAGTATAATTTTTTTTTACTCAGGCTGATTTCTCATGTCCTGAACTTTACTATCAAATATTGAAGTGGGATCATTTTAATGTGAATTTGCATGAATCTGAATAGAGTTCATTCACTTTGATTATTGACTACCATTATATGATTCCTTTCTTTGATCTTAGCTTGAAACCAAAAGGTCATGGATGAAAATTTGGATGTAAACTAACATCTAGCTTAATTCCATTTCTATCCAAATTGACAACTTAAGTATTTACTTGTGATCATCTATCAATATCAATAGGTTTGTCTTGTGTCATGTAATGACATCATGAGAGTAAATAGGAGCAGCTGATGGAATATTATGTTTTTTTTTCGATTTAGTTTTCAGCTGATTTTGAAACATGAAAATATCTGGCCCAGTAGCACAGAAGCCTTTTCAATTTCAATCAGGATTAAATTCCATGAGAATTGATCAGAGCAGGGTTTTTTTTTCAATAGAAGGCTTCTCTTGTTGGTTCTAGTGGTATTTAGTCTGGAATAGGAATTAACAGTGCAACTGGCTCTCTCAAGGCCATGGCTGCGTACAAACATAGAGCAACAGAGGGACCAATACAACAGAAGCTGAAAAAATTAGTTGCATTTCTATCACCTCACAATGAATATTACATTCAACTACCATATGTTTGGAGAGATCGATCATGAATTTATTTTGCTATCATCCGGTCACTTTCTGAACCTATTATACCAGATGTTCCAAGAATACTGCAATGTTTTAAAATATGGTCGCCAAATTTGGTAATTCAAATACTGCTATTATAATCTTTTCCATTTGCTCATACTCTCTTACGTTTTCAACATACTATGGAAAACTTTTTTCTGATCAGCTGCTACTTGAGGGACCAATAATCCTTTCTCAAGGAACTTCAACGAATTTTCCCAGAATTGAGACCTCTTCCAAAATAATTTTTTTCGTCGCAAACCCACTATATTCCTGATTTAATCAAAATCGTTAGAGCCGTTTTCGAGATCCGTCCGACATAGATACATATAACCACAAACACACATATTCAAACAAATTGCTTTCTTAGTATAATTATTGACTTCAATGATTATGATTTCATTCAATGAGAGCTTATTTCACATAATAATAGATGTCATCAAAAGCAGAAATGTCAAACATGTTTGAAATTGAAACAGTAGCGATCATCAACATTATTTTCTTCATCTAATTTGAAGTAACCAGATTATAGTAAGATTCACATCAATGTGTCAGCATTGTTTCAAAGGGGAGCATTGATGCTAGTAATGAGGAATACTGACAGTTAACGAACTTTTATGCATCTTCTCCAATATTTTTAACGAAAGCTACCTTCTATTTTCTTTGGTAAAAGAATTAATGTTTGAGAATAATATTGATGCATGGAAAAAGCGCCTTACTTCTACGGAAGATATTAATTTCCACATTAGGAAAAGGAACAACAGCTATTTGGCCATTTTAATGAATAACCCCTTTCTTTCGCCCAAGTTAAATTTTGGCCGAATTTCCTCATTCTTTGCAAACAGATTCCACAACGAACAGGACACTTCTGAAGTTTTAAAAATACCATACATATATCATACTGAATTATTAGAATTTCATCAGAATTGTTTAAGCAGTTTTCGCGATCGGATATACAAACAAAATTAGTCTTGATAGAATAGGATCAATTGATAGAAGCAACTCCCGTCATAAAAGTTTGTTTTATGAAAAATAAATACTATCTATACTCCCAGGAATAGCTCCGATCGAAGCAGCAGTGCCCAATCAATTTGTTCTCGATAAATGCATTTTGATAAGTTTTTCAACTTGGTGCCAACCTAATGAAGTCATCTCAACTTAATGCCAACCTGTCAAAATTATTAATTTAGTTGCCAGTTAACAAATTTTTCGAAGACGTACTCTCTCTTTATTATAGATCTATAATAACATATGATATGGACATTTCAATTATAATTAAGAGATTGGGAGAAGAAGAATATACATGATAAAATACGAACTTTAAACCCTTAAAAACCACCCTTAGAGTTGAAATGTCGCCAAAAGGTTTCTTAGTGAGCACCTAGGACGTATGAGGAAGCTATATTCCAAGTTTTGCTGCAATTCATCGAGTAGTTTTCCAGAAATCGTGATCAGTGAGTCAGTGAGATAAGAATTTTAAAAGTATAGATTCACTATGAAGAGATAGCAGACTCCATGTGTCTGCAACGTTATTGCCCTGTCACCAGCTGGCTTAGATCTTCGAATAGTAGACTTTAGATGCGCGTTAACACTAGCGTCAGTTGATCAATTTTCATAACGGCAAGGAAAATGTGTGAGTGCGCCACACCAGATTTTTATAAAATGCGCTGACCTTAATTGCACGTTCCAAACGAGTCCAATGGCCGAATTTGTGTTAGTGTGTGCAGACTATGTAATTTTTACTGTTATCATAACCTTAGAACTAATTCGGTCATCAATGGATTGACTGAAGTATTATACTTTTTCATAAGATTTAAAATGGAATGAAAATTGAATTTTGGTCTCTGAGACTAGTTTTGATGAAAATCAACATGAATAAAGTAAAATCGAAAACAAAATTCCTTGTTCCCCTGCGCGAATGTGTATTAAATTGAAGCTAGCGGTTCCATTAATATCAGTCTATGAATTTATTTTACATTCCAGATAATTCCTTCAATGCTAAGATAAAGTTGAGCAAAAGGTGAGATGAACTCTCAGTCTATTATTACCCACTAATCCGATGATCATCTCCGAGCCCGCAGGTATCGAACACCTATTTAGTATCAGCCAATTACAGAGTTAATGGACAGATCAGAGTCCGAATTGATTGACTGTCAATCATTTGCCAGTGCCCGAGTAGCTTATTATGTGTGCTCTGAGATTAATATGTGTGTACCTGAGCACACATATGGGTGAGCTGACATGTGTCATCTTGGATCATTACCACCTATCCGTTGGGCGCACCGTTCATTAGCCACCTATCCAATAACGGCCACATACGTCACTCGAATCCTGTAATTACGGCGCAATTCAGTTCGGCCAACGGCACTTCTGTGAGAGAGTGAGTAAGTCAATAATGTGGTTCAACTGCCAATGGAGAATGGGCGAGTGTAATAATGTGATTAATTTTGGTGTTCGATTTGCGGCAGGAATTAACTTCTTTTGACATCCTCATCATTTTCACCATCCTCATCCACCACTGTGGAACTGTGGTGGAAATTATGTTTGAAAGCAGGGTGTAACAGTTAAAACTTGATATAATATTGCTGTATATTTGCTTAGGGCTGAGGGTGATGCAAACGTGGTAAGAGACGACCGTCAACCACGGCTCAAAAATTGTTCCCCTCCCCCACCGACGACCAGTGTGCACAAGGCTATAAGCTTCAGGTTTGTGCCTAGCAGCCTGGCTTCAGGCTTGTTCCTGGCAGCCTGAGTCCATGGATTTTTGAAATTCTCATCAACTAATATAATTTACCTACGCACATGTGAATACTTATTGAGGTATCATCCATTAGAGAAAAAAATGCCTTTTCCCATCTTAGGAGAGTAGAGTAGCTACAAATAAGTACCATAGGGTATCCCTTTTTCTCGTAGCCCCAGTGACCTATAAGATCGACTTTGAAACCCTAGTATTCATAACTCGAGGTATCATTCTGACCATAAGTTGTGGAGATTCGCTGTTTGTGAAGAAGTTGCAAGATCATCTTCATACTCGCACATTCAGTCCGTAGTGGAAAAAATAAAAGCGATAGATGATAATCACATCTGCTGTGTAGGAAATAGGAGTTTATTCCCGGCGGACGGTAATATCAGCCGTGCTATATGTAAATGGTTGTCTAAGCAGGAGATAACAGCCTCGGGTGGGAATTCCCCGTTGAATTCCGCTGCCGTCGCCGATTCGTGAACGGGGAAAGGAAAGGGAAGGAAAGGAGAGAAGGAATCCCGCAGGACACACGGCAGACATGTCGTCTCGTTTCCTGTCGCAAGCCATTTCCGCCTCACGTATTATCTAGGATATTGTCAAGCTCTGGCTTGCCTCAGCGTCAGTCGGTAGATGTGAATGGAATATTCAGTCGAGCCATTTTCACGTTATTTGCTCGGATTTGCTTTTTCTTCAACTGCCCCGGCTTTCCATGGCCGTGTTTTGTTATTTGGCTGATGTTTTGCTGAGTCAAACAGTTCGAATTATGGCAATGTTGAACGTTGGAGAGTTGTGGAATGGGTGGAGATTTTTGAAATAGTCTTACCACAAGTTTCCAACGTACAAGGACATTTTTTTCAATGCTAGAATTGGTCATTCAAAATGTGGATGGAATTTCCCAAAGTACAAAAAAATGCCACGTTATCTAATGTTTCATTATCATTTTAAGTTTCTGTTCATTTACATTTCGATTAGTTGCTCATACTTCTTCTTTACTCTTTTAATAATGACTCGCATAATTTGATATGATAAGGTAGAATTATAGATGAATGAAATTGAACAAGCACGAATAATAATATTACTCAATCAGCTATCAATAACAAATTTTACCATTCTTGAAAACCATTAGTATTTTTAATACTTGGGTGAAAAAGATTATGATTAAGATTTCAAACAGAATATCCTATGAAGACACTCAGATATTATTGAAATAAAGGAAATAAGTTTAAACTCGTTATCCATTCTTCAATGTAATCTATTTTTTGGCCATGAGTGTTATTGTAAATTGTAACCGAATAACAGTTTGAAGTTTATGGTTGCCATACAGTTGTCTAGTGGCAATGATGATCACAATAAGTTGGATGATGATATTTTTCAAGCTTTCTTATTACATTCGTGAAGTTGAATATCAAAACAAAAACAAAGTGTTTTTGAACAAGAATAAGTCTTTAATCATCTTAAATAATTTGGAATTCATGCATTGAAAATAAGCACTACTTATGACAAAACCAATATTTAATGAATAATAAATGAACTAGATCATGCTCGTTTCAAAATCAGAGATAAACAATGATTCATAATTCATTTCACATGTATGTTGGGTGATTCACAGATGATGCTACCTACCTGTAGAAGACTATTCTACCAGTAGAAGACTATTCAGTAGATGTCCTGAACCTATGCATATGAGATTGATTTGAAAAACATGAAAATCCACAAAAATATCAACTCTGGTTGATGTTTATTATTTAGGAAACCAAATACCAGAGCTATTCTGTTTCCGTCTGCATTAATTTTATAACACATTTGGGCAGGCGACGTCATGTTTCTGTTAGTCCCAGAGCTACAAAATGTTTACTACGCCACTATGCCTCCCAGTGCCAATATCCTTGATCAAGTCGGCAAGTTATAGTATTGAGTGAGGAATCACCTCACCAAGGACGCAGTAAACCATCCATCGATGGTTTATGGCTAGTAGCACTGTACACAGAGGCCGGTAATAAACTGCTAAGTAGAAAATATTAATAGAGCACGGAACTACACTCAGGGGTCTTTATCTGTGAAGGGAAAGGAGACTCCAAAAATAGAAGAGTGATCTGCCAGTTCCTACTATAGGTCTGTGAACTTCAAAGGGAGGTCACAAAAACGGCACTAAAGTGCGATCCCTATCACAGACAGCGGGTTATGTTAGCAACCCCCCCCCCTCATGACAGACTCAAAGACCCTAAAATGTCGACAATACGAGTTAAAGGGCTCTGCTTTGAGAGCGCTAGCACAAAATGGCATTCTTCTCTCCTTCTCTTCTATCTTCTGTCTCCCATTTTCTTCACTCATGTTGGGGATCACTCTCCAACCATACACACACTACACACCGTTTCAGCGTATCAGTTAACAACTCGCTCCACAGACTCACCCGCCAAATTGGAATTCACACAATTATTGTCTTTTGTTCTCAAAGTAACGGTTCTAATGCAGTTCAGGCTGGATTTTTCTCGAATTAATTTTCTGGTGAATGGGAAAGCCGGATCTCAAATTTAAAGCCGGGTAATATAGGATCCTCTGAAAGAGAAATACTTGTGTTGGATAGTGGGAAAGCATTCAATAGACTATGCCAAAGAGAAAAGTGAAATTTACTGTTGGGATTTGAGATGTTGGAAAAGTCCTCATGTTATTTTGGAGCTTGTACTGAGTTGGTCATCAAATTAAATAATAATACACAGTGTACCACGAAGAGGTTTACACGTTTGGTTTTATATTACGTGCCCATTAATGCACCGAACTTTTTCAAATTTTACACAGTTTACAAAGTAGGTTCTAAAAATATTCTGGGAGAATTTCAAGTCCCTAACCTTCGTAAAAACAAAATGACGGCATATTGAAAAATGATACTTTAAGAACATTAAAAAGGTGTTTTTGGTTTTGTTAGATATGTTTATTGTTGCACTTCAGGGCAATATGACTTTTAAATTAAAAACTAGAACATAGCCTAATAAAAAACCTAGCCAAAGTCCAAAATTATTCAAATTGAAATTCATCCAAAGCAACACACTGATAACAGCGATTGAGAAATGATTATTTTGTAAGCTCTTACAAAGAAACTGCGGTATTCGGAGAAGTTCCTCTTCTATTGATCGTTTTAGTTCCTCATCATCATTGAAGCTATGGGTATAAACTTTTTCCTTCAAGTAACCCCATAAAAATAAATCACAAACAGTTGAATTTGGTGATCGGGGAGGTTAATCTAAAAAACCACTTCCACGACCAATCCAACGGCTATAAAGTTTGTCATTTAGTAATTGCTTGACATGATTTGCGAAATGAGGTGGAGCAACACTTTGTTGGAAGGTTGCTTGATCCATTTCTGGTACCATCAAATGAGTCAAGACTACTGCAACGACGTAAACAAATCAGATGATAGCTCATGAAAGTAGTTTTCATAGGTAGCAAATTGGTTAATTTCCAATAAGCTGCCATTTTGATTCTATGAAGGTTAGGGAGCTGAAATTTTCCCAGAATATTTTCAGAACCCACTATGTAAACTGTGTTGTCACAAAGTGAAATTGTGACGGTGAAATATTGCTAAATAATTAATAATATTATTGAAAGACGCTCAGCTATCAGCAAAGCTGGCTGAACGCGGAGATAAAGATGGTACCGGTGGGGCACCATCTTCCGCGCATCGAGACAATTCTCACCGCCTCTGGCGGCGGTGCATCTTCATCCCCTCTACTTTGGGAGAGTATTAAAACGCCGGACAAGCCCCAGACCACAGCATTCCGCTCCTAGCATTCCGCTCCCAACCTTCCTCCTCCTTGTACAGCGGCCCGTTGATAGCCTTACATCCCTGTCCTCCTCTCCTGGTACAGTGGCCCGTTGGCTGCCGTACGTCCCTCTCTTCTCATCCTCCCAGGGCTCAGCGGCCCGTTGGCTGCCGTACGTCCCTCTCCTCTCATCCTCCCAGGGCACAGCAGCCCGTTGGCTGTGTCTCTATTAGGGATGGGTATCGATACATTGATGTTTAAAAACATTGATATTTCAACATCAAACATCGATATTTTTAACATCGATGTTTACTGTTCAATGTTTTTAACTTATCGATGGTTTTACCTAGACATCGGTCATCCGATGTTTTTCCCAACTAAAAAGTAGAAACAATTCTAATTTTTTAATTTGATACAAGTTTTTTTTATTTTTTTGTTTGAAGAGGATTATCTTGAGAGCAATAAGCAGTAGTAACAGAATTATAATCATTATCTTTATCATATTTAGTGTAGTATTCTGTTTAGTGTTTTTCGTGAATATAGATCACTCTTGTGAAAGATCTCGCATAAGTTTTGATTTCCTGCAGATTGCTATTCTTATTTTTCAATCAGGCTCTCTGTATTTTTATGTGAGACTGTTGGATACTCTTGAAGATTTACATTACTTCTGTGGTCCGTGTCAAGGTTAGATAGTTAGTTATTTAGAATTGAATAAGAGGTCGGATTCTTCATTTCTCGAAAGAGGAAGAAAGAGTTTTTTCTTACTACAATTATTTCCTCAACATGTGTTTAACACTAATTAATCTAGCTCTGGAAAAGAGGTCCTCTTATTGTAAGTAGTGCAGATATCAATAAAAAAAACTTAATCCATTTCCATTTCCATCAGGTATTGAATGAATACGATATGAGTATCAATGATTGCTAAAATTAGCTTAGGGTGAAATTTCAACACCTTATCCTCAAGGATATCCCGATAGGTTTCAGACAGGATGACAAATCTTGTGAACTAGAGTTGATGTATCTTTCTAGTCACAACCTGACTTCAATTATTCGAAAGACTGTTACTTGAATACCACAAGTCCAAAATTGCTGTGATTCCAGTTAGTAACTGTTAGAATATTGGAACAATAGCTCCAGATAAAATTGTAGTCACTTTAGAAGCTCTTTTTTTGCTCTACAATCTGAGATCAGATAGAGCGCTCTATCTCATATTCCAGATACACCTGACAACAATGCTCCTTGTATTGTGAAAAACACCTAGTTTTCAGCTTCAAGCATCATCACCAACTACATTGTCCTCACATTGATATTTCGCACAACGACATAAGTTCTTGAGATTATGTTCTATGAGAATCACCCGTAAGATACACTTCATTTCAGTATTTCCTTAAGGAAAGTTATGTGTTTGAAATTTTGATTTTTGAGGTGTCCTTAACCGTGCCTCTACTAGGAAATACTGAAATGAAGTGCATCTAACGGGTGATTCTTACCCATGAACTTATGTCATTGTGCGAAATATCAATGTGAGGACAAAGTAGATGGTGATGATGGTTGAAGCTGAAAATTAGGTGTTTTTCACAATACGAGGAGCATTGTTGTCAGGTGTACCTGGAAATCTATATGACATAGAGCGCTCTACCTGATCTCAGATTGTATAGCACAAAAATACGCCTAGAGGGATTTTGAAATATACATCTAAATTGTAACAATCGGAAGATATTGTTGATCAAAAACTAAAATTCATCAAAATTGATTTTTTCTTCAAATTTCAATCATTTTTGAAAAATGATAACCAAGTACTCATTGGAGATAGAGAGTTCCGAGTGATCTCATTTTTTCAGAATTTTATAATCTGGGAAAGATTTGGCAGAAATAGCTGAAAACTGGAAAATGAGCCGAAAATACGAGATTTTTGGGCTATTCTGTATCTAGCACAAGGAAATCTTGCATGAAGAAATTGGTTCTGGACTCCTCTCATGTACCCAAATAATATATTAAAAAATCAGAACTACAATATAAATTGCAAGCACACCCCCTTTTTTATGTCTATATTGACTGGACTAATAGTATCATCCATAAAAACGTAGGGCAATAAACGATGTTTAAAAACATCTATGTTCAAAAACATCGATGTTTACTGTTCGATGTTTTTCACTTATCGATGTTAGGATGAAAAAAAAACATCGATGTTCAAAACATCGATGTTTTGTCTTTCGATACCCATCCCTAGTCTCTATCCATCCATCCTCCCAGGGCACAGCGGCCCGTTGGCTGCCGTCCCTAACCTTCCATCCTCCCAGGGCACAGCGACCCGTTGGCTGCCGTCCCTTCCCATCCATCCTCCCAGGGCACAGCGGCCCGTTGGCTGTCGTCCCTTACCGTCTATCCTCTCCGGGCACAGCGGCCCATTGGCTGCCGTCCCTCCCGTCTATCCTTCCTCTTCCTACTATACTGGAGCGGAACCGAGGCCGTAGGGCCAATACAAAATTACCTCGAAGCGGTGTCATCAGAGTAGAGAGCGTCCTTCACGCCGTCAGAAGCACCAGGGGGTGCTGTCCACTCCAGCTAAGGTACAAAGAAGGAAGAAGAGGAACTTCGACTTGCCTCCTTTCCCCGCCAACATTACGACTGAGCTAAGTCGTCCAGGAACAACACCTGGGTATCAATCACCTACCTCTGAAGGTAGTCAGGGTGTACGTGATAGTGTAAAATTCAAAAAAGTTCGGTCCATGAATGGGCACTTACTTTAAAATTAAACGTGTAAACCTCTTCGTGGTACACTCTATTGTTAATGTTAATATTAATCATTAATCTTTCCAACACTTGTTCGCTTTCTACTCGATTTGATGTTTCCTTCATTCCCATTTTTAACTGATTCTATGGAAGTTCGAAGGTTTGGCAAGACCTAAACTATTTCTAAAAATTTCAACGGCTTTCAATCGAATTTTGAGCTTAAAGCTACTATTTCATACTCTTAAAATAAGTGTCAATTCTCAAGGTGAGATGTTCGTGGCTATGTCCTGATAAGATAGGCGTGGTGGTCATTTTGTGAACGCCCATTGAATGAATATAAGAATATTGAATATCATCATCAATCTATGATGCTTATACTCTATGAAACATTCAAAATCTTGATTTGTTTTGATAATACTGGTCAAAAAAGCAAATAGAACCAAGCAATTTTTAAAATTCTCATCATTCAGAGTCTGTAGAAGAGGATTCAAACTCGGAATTCATCATTCAACAGATTGATCTTGGTAATTTAAGTGTTAATTAAAGTGCTAATTGATGAAGCATCAAAATATTGAAGTCAATCATATCTAATTAGATGTAAGAAGATGAATCCCGAGCTAATGAATTGAGAATCGAATGTAGAATGAATTAATGTATTTGGAATTTGAATTTCTCAGTTATATAGTGATTTCGACATGAGAATCAGTCTTGCCTAGCGAGTCTCATAATTTGTAGGACTCTTCATCATTCCTGATGTACCTTCAAAAACATTGATATAAAGTGTTCTATGTAGACTGAAGTCTCTCATCATTTTGAGAAGCAGTCACTGTTTTCAAGGAATGAGACTAATATAATAAGATGTTCACAAGTTATTGAGTGATTGACAAATCATTTCCGAATCTGATAATTGTCACAGATGGGATGCTGATCATTAATCGCACACGAGAGTGACTCTTATAGAAGCAGGTGGAAGGCTTTCTAGAAAGTGTTTCAGAGTTCCTCGATCATGAAGGAGAAGCTTTGAGTGAGCCAGCGATTGAGCACGAAGAAGAGTGAGGACTTATGATAAGCTCAAAGTGCTTCCCCGGCCTGAAAGTGTTGTTCTCCCTTCATTAAAACCCTTGCATCTTCGACTAGCACATTAGACTGTCGATACTCCTTAACTGAATTCTCCGTGTAACTCGTCACTTCCCACCTATCCTCCCAGGGCACAGCGGCCCGTTGGCTGCCGTCACTTCCCACCTATCCTCCCAGGGCACAGCGACCCGTTGGCTGCCGTCACTTCCCACCTATCCTCCCAGGGCACAGCGACCCGTTGGCTGCCGTCACTTCCCACCTATCCTCCCAGGGCACAGCGGCCCGTTGACTGCCGTCCCTATCCATCAATCCTCCCAGGGCACAGCGGCCCGTTGACTGCCGTCCCTATCCATCAATCCTCCCAGGGCACAGCGGCCCGTTGATAGCCTTACATCCCTGTCCTCCTCTCCTGGTACAGTGGCCTGGTGGCTGCCATACGTCCCTCTCCTCTCATCCTCCCAGGGCACAGCGGCCCGTTGGCTGCCGTCCCTTACCGTCTATCCTCTCCGGGCACAGCGGCCCATTGGCTGCCGTCCCTCCCGTCTATCCTTCCTCTTCCTACTATACTGGAGCGGAACCGAGGCTGTAGGGCCAATACAAAATTACCTCGAAGTGGTGTCATCAGAGTAGAAAGCGTCCTTCATGCCGTCAGAAGCACCAGGGGGTGCTGTCCACTCCAGCTAAGGTACAAAGAAGGAAGAAGAGGAACTTCGACTTGCCTCCTTTCCCCGCCAACATTACGACTGAGCTAAGTCGTCCAGGAGCAACACCTGGGTATCAATCATCTACCTCTGAAGGTAGTCAGGGTGTACGTGATAGTGTAAAATTCAAAAAAGTTCGGTCCATGAATGGGCACTTACTTTAAAATTAAATGTGTAAACCTCTTCGTGATACACTCTGTTGTTAATGTTAATATTAATCATTAATCTTTCCAATACTTGTTCGCTATCTACTCGATTTGATGTTTCTTTCATTCCCATTTTTAACTGATTCTATGGAAGTTCGAAGGTTTGGCAAGACCTAAACTATTTCCAAAAATTTCAACGGCTTTCAATCGAATTTTGAGCTTGAAGCTACTATTTCATACTCTTAAAATAAGTGTCAATTCTCAAGGTGAGATGTTCATGGTTATGTCCTGATAAGATAGGCGTGGTGGTTATTCTGTGAACGCCTATTGAATGAATATAAGAATATTGAATTTCATCACCAATCTATGATGCTTATACTCTATGAAACATTCCAAATCTTGATTTATTCTGAAAATACTGGTCGAAATGCAAGTTAAATATTTATAAAGTGATGATCATAAGGCAATGAATTTGATTTTAGTTTATAGGACCAGAGCATAATTTTAGTGGTTATGTCTTGATAATTGATAGGCGTGGTGGACATTTTTTGAACGCCCATGAAATGAATATAAGAATATTAAACAATCATCATCACTATAATGCTTATTCTCTATGAAACATTCAAAATCTTGATTTGTTTTGATAATACTGGTCAAAAAAGCAAATAGAACCAAGCAATTTTTAAAATTATTATCATTCAGAGTCTGTAGAAGAGGATTCAAACTCGGAATTCATCATTCAACAGATTGATCTTGGTAATTTAAGTGTTAATTGAAGTGCTAATTGATGAAGCATCAAAATATTGAAGTCAATCATATCTAATTAGATGTAAGAAGATGAATCCCTCATTAGCTAATGAATTGAGAATTGAATGTAGAATGAATTAATGTATTTGGAATTTGAATTTCTCAGTTATGTAGTGATTTCGACATGAGAATCAGTCTTGCCTAGCGAGTCTCATAATTTGTAGGACTCTTCATCATTCCTGATGTACCTTCAAACTCATTGATAGAAAGTGTTCTATGTAGACTGAAGTCTCTCATCATTTTGAGAAGCAGTCACTGTTTTCAAGGAATGAGACTAATAAAATAAGATGTTCACAAGTTATTGAGTGATTGACAAATCATTTCCGAATCTGATAATTGTCACAGATGGGATGCTGATCATTAATCGCACACGAGAGTGACTCTTATAGAAGCAGGTGGAAGGCTTTCTAGAAAGTGTTTCAGAGTTCCTCGATCATGAAGGAGAAGCTTTGAGTGAGCCAGCGATTGAGCACGAAGAAGAGTGAGGACTTATGATAAGCTCAAAGTGCTTCCCCGGCCTGAAAGTGGTTGTTCTCCCTTCATTAAAACCCTTGCATCTTCGACTAGCACATTAGACTGTCGATACTCCTTAACTGAATTCTCCGTGTAACTCGTTCTTTCCTGTCTTCAATTGGCTTTGATCCAACATGACAGGAGAACACGATAGAAAACCTCTTTCTATTAATTGTCAGTCAGGCTTTAAAGTTTTTACCAGACAAAGTAACGAAATTGCTAAAATACAAGTAACTAGTACATTAAGAGGTACTAGTAGAAATATCACTATGTTTCTCATCCAGGATAACTCAAACTTCAAACAATCCTTCCAATTCCAATAAGAGATAGTGGTTTGCCAAAAACGTATTATAATATTCAGTACCTATATTGAAGCTGCAGTATAGACTGAATAGGTAAGAAAAATATTACTATTATAATCACAGATAAGCCTTGTACGATGGTGACGATTTTAACCATTTTTTTAACTGATGATTAAAAATGATCTTTTCCTACAGTTACCTTGAAAAGTGGCCATTCCTGCACTGATTACAGAACGCAAAGAATCACTTTTCCGCTCTAGTGCGGGAAAAATTTTTTCTGCACTCCAGATTTGCATCATGGCAACGCAAAATAGTTAGTAGGTTATATGGAGCACCAGTGCAGCAAAATCAAAATGAAGTTGGTAACAGTGACTGTGGTATAGTGTTGTGGTGCACGTTATAATAATAACGATGGACAACGAGAACAGCGACAGCCGCCTTCATCCATTTACTACTACATTATTCAATTTGACAATAAATTGAGGTTTTTATTAATAATAAAATTACACAGAAAAACATTTGATGGATTTCAGCGAATTTTACCCATAATTACCCACTTTTCATATTCAAAGGTAACTGTAGGAAAAATTTAATGTGAAATACGTGCGCAAAGTTCCTCTGCTGCACTCAAGAAACCATTCCGCCCTCGCCTTCGGCTCGGGCGTAAACGTTTCTTTCGGTGCAGCAAACTGTCACTTTGCGCACTAGTTGCACAAATAGCTATTCTTATGTCGCTGTCATGCAAATCGCAGTGGTGTGCACAATGCTTTAATAGAACAACCTCATTTTATAAAAATGCTAAATCTGAGCTATAATCAACCCCTAGGCTAACATGATACAATCTAGTGATAAAATTATATATATGTTCTAATAGTAGTATCTCGTATGGGCTAAATGGAAAAATGAACCACAATTTATCCAGAAGAGAAATAATTGTGGTTATCAAGTAAATGTCCAAGATTTACATGAAACACGATTACTACTCACGGAAGGCTCAAATAAAGTAACTGAGGTGGAATTTTACTATTTCTGATCCCTTTCAAGTTCTACTCACCAATTCTCCCACTATATAAACACAGCAGTTGTCTGCTGAACTATTTAGATGCATTATAGAGCACAATGGAGTTAGATATGAATAGATTTAGCAGACACTTGATTATTTTGGCGTCAAATGTTGAGTGCAGATGTCTGTACAGACGTATTAGAAATCGAAATAACTTCTCATACGTCACTCCTTTTTCAATTCTGACAGATGAGCAGATAAAAAGTTGAACTGTCAAGCAGAGCTCACAAATCTTGAATAAAATATTATGAGTGAGCTAGAGGGAGTGGTGGGGGGGGAGGCGTTGACCT
This sequence comes from Nilaparvata lugens, assembly GCF_014356525.2. Lineage (NCBI taxonomy): Eukaryota > Metazoa > Arthropoda > Insecta > Hemiptera > Delphacidae > Nilaparvata > Nilaparvata lugens. The sequence continues at coordinate 34,661,799 of NC_052511.1, read as the reverse complement.
TTTATTGCAATTGAGGCTGTCAGTCTTCAAAGTAACAGACTGACATTGAACAACTTGCCGTAATTAATTTCACATTTCATTATTACTGTATCACTGTTGAATGTTAAATCGTTTAAGAATTCAACGAAAAATCTCAGTACAGTATATTAATCCACTCTATTATGATACTAATATTAAATTCAGTTTTTCATTGAGCTGATGTGGCGAGCAATATCGAGAATACGATAATTAAATTATTTCAACGTCGAACTGAAAGTTGATAGTCTAATAAATTGTTACCCTGTAGATCTGTGGATGTATCTATCTAGTTTTGTCGACAAGAAGTATCACATCATTACTAACTCTCATAATTTGTAGGACTCTTCATCATTCCTGATGTACCTTCAAACTCATTGATAGAAAGTGTTCTATGTAGACTGAAGTCTCTCATCATTTTGAGAAGCAGTCACTGTTTTCAAGGAATGAGACTAATAAAATAAGATGTTCACAAGTTATTGAGTGATTGACAAATCATTTCCGAATCTGATAATTGTCACAGATGGGATGCTGATCATTAATCGCACACGAGAGTGACTCTTATAGAAGCAGGTGGAAGGCTTTCTAGAAAGTGTTTCAGAGTTCCTCGATCATGAAGGAGAAGCTTTGAGTGAGCCAGCGATTGAGCACGAAGAAGAGTGAGGACTTATGATAAGCTCAAAGTGCTTCCCCGGCCTGAAAGTGGTTGTTCTCCCTTCATTAAAACCCTTGCATCTTCGACTAGCACATTAGACTGTCGATACTCCTTAACTGAATTCTCCGTGTAACTCGTTCTTTCCTGTCTTCAATTGGCTTTGATCCAACATGACAGGAGAACACGATAGAAAACCTCTTTCTATTAATTGTCAGTCAGGCTTTAAAGTTTTTACCAGACAAAGTAACGAAATTGCTAAAATACAAGTAACTAGTACATTAAGAGGTACTAGTAGAAATATCACTATGTTTCTCATCCAGGATAATTCAAACTTCAAACAATCCTTCCAATTCCAATAAGAGATAGCGGTTTGCCAAAAACGTATTATAATATTCAGTACCTATATTGAAGCTGCAGTATAGACTGAATAGGTAAGAAAAATATTACTATTATAATCACAGATAAGCCTTGTACGATGGTGACGATTTTAACCATTTTTTTAACTGAAGATTAAAAATGATCTTTTCCTACAGTTACCTTGAAAAGTGGCCATTCCTGCACTGATTACAGAATGCAAAGAATCACTTTTCCGCTCTAGTGCGGGAAAAATTTTTTCTGCACTCCAGATTTGCAACATGGCAACGCAAAATAGTTAGTAGGTTATATGGAGCACCAGTGCAGCAAAATCAAAATGAAGTTGGTAACAGTGACTGTGGTATAGTGTTGTGGTGCACGTTATGATAATAACGATGGACAACGAGGACAGCGACAGCCGCCTTCATCCATTTACTACCACATTATTCAATTTCACAATAAATTGAGGTTTTTATTAATAATAAAATTACACAGAAAAACATTTGATGGATTTCAGCGAATTTTACCCATAATTACCCAATTTTCATATTCAAAGGTAACTGTAGGAAAAATCTAATGTGAAATACGTGCGCAAAGTTCCTCTGCTGCACTCAAGAAACCATTCCGCCCTCGCCTTCGGCTCGGGCGTAAACGTTTCTTTCGGTGCAGCAAACTGTCACTTTGCGCACTAGTTGCACAAATAACTATTCTTATGTCGCTGTCATGCAAATCGCAGTGGTGTGCACAATGCTTCAATAGAACAACCTCATTTTATAAAAATGAATAAATCTGAGCTATAATCAACCCCTAGGCTAACATGATACAATCTAGTGATGAAATTATATATATGTTCCAATAGTAGTATCTCGTATAGGCTAAATGGAAAAATGATCCACTATTTATCCAGAAGAGAAATAATTGTGGTTATCAAGTAAATGTCTAAGATTTACATGAAACACGATTACTACTCACGGAAGGCTCAAATAAAGTAACTGAGGTGGAAATTTACTATTTCTGATCCCTTTCAAGTTCTACTCACCAATTCTCCCACTATATAAACACAGCTTGTCTGCTGAACTATTTAGATGCATTATAGAGCACAATAGAGTTAGATATGAATAGATTTAGCAGGCACTTGATTATTTTGGCGTCAAATGTTGAGTGCAGATGTCTGTACAGACGTATTAGAAATCAAAATAACTTCTCATACGTCACTCCTTTTTCAATTCTGACAGATGAGCAGATAAAAAGTTGAACTGTCAAGCAGAGCTCACAAATCCTGAATAAAATATTATGAGTGAGCTAGAGGGAGTGGTGGGGGGGGAGGCGTTGACCTTTTATTGCAATTGAGGCTGTCAGTCTTCAAAGTAACAGACTGACATTGAACAACTTGCCGTAATTAATTTCACATTTCATTATGACTGTATCACTGTTGAATGTTAAATCGTTTATGAATTCAACGAAAAATTTCAGTACAGTATATTAATCCACTCTATTATGATACTAATATTAAATTGAGTTTTTCATTGAGCTGATGTGGCGAGCAATATCGAGAATACGATAATTAAATTATTTCAACGTCGAATATTGACAAGTTTGTGAGCTCTTAAATCTTACTAAAAGTTGATAATAAATTGTTACCCTATAGATCTGTGGATGTATCTATCTAGTTTTGTCGACAAGAAGTATCACATCATTACTAACTCTAATAATATACAGGTTTCTAAAAGTGAATCTGCTCAAGAATATTCATACCTATTCATACTTTTTAAAGTTTCAAAGTTGGAAATGTGAGAATACAGAGTTGTTATTGTTTCACATATACTTATAGTTGAATTATGAAATTGTTATTGGAAAGTGGGTATTTACAAATTTCTCTTCAGCTATGGAGTCAGGTACTTCTTGTCAAGGCAAAATTTATGTCTACTCATGAAAATATTCATAAAAAATAAAAGAGAACCAATTTAATCATTTGATTTCCTACGATTCTCATCAATCAACATTTCCCAGATTTCAGCTCAGCGAAGAATTCGGACGAAGAAGTCGTCCAATATCCTGAGTCTCAAATAATCTCGGGAAATGTCTTTTTTGAGAATTGTAAGTTAGTGATAGCAGTATTGCGTGCAATGTCCCGTTTTTCTGAGGACAGTGCGTGTTTCAGACCCTTGTTTCTCATATTTTGTGCTCCATAACTCCATTCATAAGACATAGCTTTAAAAGAAAACAATAACGTTATCAGAAGCTTTTTGTAAGTAATTCATTAGAAGCTCTCAAAAGAGGAGTGGTTCAATTACTTTATTGCGATCAATGAGTCTCAAACAGTAATCCAAAAACATTCAATTCTCCAAAGGTATTTCAATGGCTTTCCACACAGTTTGATTCACTGTTCCCATGTGATAATAACAATAATACAATAATAATTTTAAATGGCTAACTTGCTCTCCACTAACTCTCATGGCCAAACTCATTGGCCAATATTACGTCATTGAGATGAACATTTTTTAAACAAAGAATAGTATGGGATCAGATTCAATATTTCATCACAAAACTCTGCTAGAAAAATGTAAAGATTCACATCAATTTCTGCATAGAATCTTCAATTGATTAATATCATAGATGAGAGAGATTCAGCATAAGAAGATATCCCTTTAAATAGGGAGTTTATGTTCCAAATTTCACTCAACCCGATATAGTCCTAGTAGTACTGTTCCGTGAATCTATGTGAAGCTGGTAGTTTCTCTACTGTACCTTTCTTACGGTCAAAACAGTTATAATGGACAAATAGTCTACATTGATCTGCTTGAGTTAACAAACAATCAGCTTGTAATTTGGAACATGAAGAACTTATATCATTGGAAATTTTATTATGCTATATTTTTCTTTGGTAGTATTAACCTTCATTTATTAGAGCTGTTATAAGAGTTTTCAAATAACTTTCAAGGTCGTTCTCCAGTTGGAATATCGAACCTAGAAATAATTATAATAATCATATTTCTAAGGAGTTCCAGAAATGAAATATCATTTTTAATACATTATGGAACAGTAGGATATCTGCTACAATGCTTAAATATTTGTTAAAAAATGGTTGAAGAATCAGCTGTTGGAGTGGATTGTTACATCGATATTGGGCTTATTCTTATATTGATATTGATTTTTATCTGATTTTGAATCTTAATTTTGAAAGAAAGATTCAACATGAATATCATCAATCATTCATTTTAACTTCCTAGACTTCAATGACATCGTTACTAAGCGATAATCAAATGGAAATAGCAGAATATTCCAATGGAATACTTTGTAACTAAATAAATTAATCGCCTTAAGGCTGTTCGCTACATTTTTTTTAAAATTGGATAATATTTTTAAATATAATTGTTAAGATCATTATAACATTTTATCCCCAAATCGTTCATAAATAAGAAAGTAACATTTTTTGTAAATTCTATAACTTGTTCATTTTGGCATTAATCGCGAAAAAACGCATCTTTGAACAAAGCAAATTATACACTGAATGTATTAAAAAAACTGCAATGGAAAATTCGAAACCGTTTATGATCTGGAAAAAAAACACGTAGTTTAGCACTTCGGCAACCCATAATTCGCTTATTAGACCACTTAAAAATTTCAGTTGCCACTTTTTCTCACTCTTGTAATGATCTTAACAATTATATTGAAAAAGATTATCAAATTTAAATAAAAAGAAAAAGGTGTACTGAACAGCCTTAAGAAAAATTATCCGATAATAATTGTATATGTTTCACATTCACTGTGATTCTGAATGAAGTAAATTTACTGTGAATGGATAGGTGGATACATAAATGAAATTCGGAAAAGAAGAGATTGAAATATAGAGAAGCTAATCTTGTTATGAAATTCAGAGATAAGATAGTAGAGAAGATCGTTCAGCACATGACTGGCACCAGAGAAAGAAGCTAGATTTACCTTCTCCACGCCTGACTGTGTTAAGGGAAAGCCACAACAGGAAATAACAAGGCAGAGACAGGACTGGGAATAATGGAGCGGTGGCATGCTTCCAGAATTGAGATAAATCTGGATCGTCCTTCACCTTGGTGACGCCACCAACTCGGCTCACTGCTCACTCACTCACAGCCTCACCGTTCACCTCATAGCATCGCATCGCATCCAATATTGACAGTGCTTTTACTTTGCTTGTCTTCTAGCAACACATCGAGAGTGAGAAGCTATCACTAAAGAAGTTGTCACGTTTACGGAGATTCTGCATCAATGTATTCGAGATGCTGGTATGAGGGAAGCGACCTCACACATCACTGCTTGGTAGGCTTGGTGCCGGGTGTTAGCGCTCTGATTTGAATTGAGGAAACTCACTATTATCAGAATGCTACAAGTAATGTAAAAGTTGAAAATGTATGAACGTTTTCAGATTTCAAAGATGTGAATAAAATTGAAAGCTTCAAAAAAAATTAATTGATATTTTAATAATTTGACTAATGGATCTATCAAATATTGAAATTAACTTCATGTTCTTGAACAATCCAAATCAACCAACGATTTATTGACATAGCTCTTCTATTAATTTTAAGAAAATAACAAATAGATTTATCGAATTCGAAAATGACATATCTACTTACACATCATGAAATCGAACTACTCTTACAACTGAAACCAGACTATTGATAGCTTATAAAACTCGAATTCTCAACGTTTCAATAGTAACACAATTTTGTGGTGAAGCTACTTCCCCTCATTCTATTCCAACTCTACCATCTTTCTTTCTATGGATTGCTATAAATCCATGAACTTCCCCTCATAACATCATCAGATAGGAAGAGTTAATAGAACAGGAATTATCTCAAAGCATATCAAGTTGATAGAATATCTCATCATATCCCAATATTCCATTTTAATTTTTATAAAAAAATTGTAGAGTTTATAAGGTACGTATCATTCGATTTCGTATCATTCAAGATCTGTTCAATGATGTTTGAAAATTGTATGTATTTTTCACCTCGAATTACGAAATTTGTAGTTTCTCTCGTAGCTCTATTCCTATGTGCATCACACATCATTCTGTGAATACATTCTAATGGACATTTTACATCTCCATCATTTCTCAGATCTGAAATTCGATTTGAGTTGAGAATCAGCTATCGTACAAAAGATAAAATAGGAATGGGAACAACATATAGTTGCTCCTTGCTCCGCTGCATCTGTTCCCAAGAGTGGAATTGTTTTGATGAAAGTTTAATGCGAATCCTGGCTAAACTGTGTAGTAAAGCGGCTCTGAGTGTATAGAATATAGATAGATACTAGACAGAAAGCAGCCAGCCTGCCAGGCCAGTCCCTGTACTAGACAAAGCAATTCGTTTTAGAGCTGGCCAAATTCTGGAGTGCCCGATTCGAGAGAGCTTCTCTGGCCTCTGGCGCACTGCCAACGAATATGAAATAAAAGCATGAAAAACAAATAATCGTTTCTCAGTGTTGCTGTTTGAGATGGTGGCGTGGCCCAATTTCTGATCTTCACTGCATTAAGCACACAGCGTCCGCCACTCACTGTTTCAACCACATTTCAGTCTACTAGAACTGCAAATAATAAAAGTGCCAGCTACGCCCCGAAATATGTTTGGTTCGTTGCGCTGTTTTTGCTTTCTGATGCATTACGTGAGCGAACGATGTGTCAGATACATTCCCTGCTCAAAACCTTCAACAAACCTTCTTCATTGCTTTGGAAATAGTAACGTGTTGGAATCTGGTCTTCCAATTCGAACAGATTCACCTTTTCACAAATAGTATTTATTTTTTTATAAAATTTGTTGACAACATATTGCTGACGTCAAACTCCTTCATAATATACGCCTGTAACACACTGTTATTGTTGTCGAATCAACATTATCAATCTAACTAGCAGGACAGTGGTCTCATGACCAACACGTCTTCCAGCGAGTAAGATTGATAAAGTAAATTTGAAAACGAAACCAATGTGTTTCAATATTATTATTTACTTCTCACTCACAGCACTGATGATTCTATTACAAAATATCAATTTGAACATTCTCTATGAGTGTATATCGTGGGATATCTACATTTGTATCAGATCATTTATCATCAACTTGAAGGAGAGTAAACTGTTCAAGAAATTCAAACATTTATTATCCTCCATAATAGATATTGAACAGCAGTGGGCCATCATAAGTAGATGTTTGAGAATACATTTCATACCAATGGGTTAATTTTGAGTGGGGAATCAGCAAAATGAAGCAAAAGAGGCTATCATCACAATCATAGCATAGTTACGCAAATCTAGTACTCTATTATTCCATTTCCTGATGTCACAATTTAGTCAAAAGCACTTGAAAAATATTGGTCAGTATCTTCTCATAACTCAATCACTCTTATTTTTGATAAGGGGTATAATTAATTATTGTCCTTCTTTAATAATATTTTTTTTTTAATTGTAAGAAATATATCTTGTCCTCCTAGACTTTATCAATAAGAAACTCATTTCCATCTTTCACTCACATAAAACGCATTAACACATTTTACACACTCAGTCGAATGAAAAATTGTGAAGTAATTTAAAATTACTCCCAATCATATTATAATTATGATCTGTAATTGCCAATGAAATAGTGAGTGATCCTTAGTATGTAGGACACCAAAGGTGAGCAGGGAAATTTTTAGGCACTCGTTTATGTACTTAGGACCTTATATTTACAATAAATTGCCAATTGAATTGAGAAGGTGTGATTCCTATATTATCTCTTGTGACAGAGCAAAGAGCTGGTTATTTACAGTGAACGACGTTTGGATGGTTAGAAATGTTGTTAGATAATGGTGCAGGTTGAGCTAGCATTGTTCAACGGCACCATTCTCATAAAAATATTATTATTCAATTGAATCACTATTCCACTAAGGCATGTACGGTATTATATTAATTACATTAATTATTACTTTTAAATGCATTTCATTTATTCCAGACTTTGGTTTTCTGGGCTGTTTCAATTTATTTGTTTTTTTATATCATGCGCTACAGGCAGTAGTTTCAGTATTGTTTTAGCAATCTTAATCACCTAGACTAGACTCACAGCTTTTATTTTTATTTTTCTTCATACAAGTTTATTTTTATTTTTATTATTTATTATTTAAGTCATAATGTTTTTACCTTGCTAATTATACTTTGATTATCTGATCACACAACTGGATACGTGATCAGTATAATTTCCAAGACACTATTTAATTTCTACTTTTGTAATTTGTAATTTGAGAAGGAAATAAATTCATTTATTCATAAATAAATAAATAAATAAAATAGTTATGTTAGCCCGATAGAGAGTTAGCTCACTCAAAAAACGTGAAGGTGAGTGCAAAATTGAATCTGTTAGGAACTATTTATTGGAATGAGTTCATCAATCGTTATCAAAGTTTGATGACAAGTATTTAGCTGGAATATGACCACCGAAATCACTCTCTCAACTGATTGAGATGCGAGTGAAAGGTCCCTTTAGGATGTGGATGTAGCAGCATCAACAGGGCAGAGGAGACATACACACACACACACACACACACACACATCATGTTGGCATAAAGTGCAGACGTGTGGTGCAAAGAGGTGTAATGGTCCGTTTCACGAGAGAGGCCTCTAACTCTGACGTCATCACACGGTTCTGGCCTTTCCATTACGCTTTTGGGCGACTTCCAAGATAAAAACTGCCGTAGATGTACGAGCAGAAGGAGAGAGTGATAGATTGGTGGGGAGAGAGAAGGAGTTTTAGGGGAAGGAGAAATAAATAGTGCAAAGGGGAAATGAACGAAAGAGGAAAATTGTAGATGGTAATGAAAAAGGTACTTTGATGGGGTGGCAGATAATGAAGGAATGAGCGAATGACAAGAAAGTGAGAGTGTAAGGCATGTGGAAGATAAAATATTGATACAGGCAATAGTTATCACCTTCACTATCTAAGTAAGGATACAAAAACATTAATGAAAATTAATCTTATGGTTATTCATTAGCAACAGATGATCATTATTATCTTGCACCAGACATTAAGGATCTAATGACAGTTCAACTAATAAATATTCAAAAAATGTTATGTGGAAATACTCCACAGTAGATTACAGGATGGGAGACTATGAATGAATGGGATCTCAAGTGTCAAAAAAGAGTATAAGAGGATATGAAGACTTGGTTGATAACGGAATAGCTGGAAGCTTGATCACTTTCAAGTTGATCATAGAATGTACTACTATAGAGATTTGAAGAGAACGAATCAATCAATCGCCTGGTAACTCATGGATTCCTAGAAAAGGTTCAGAAATGGATTACGTGGAAAACAGAATAAATTAATTATTTCCCGTGCAAATCTCCAAACAATTATGCACTATTTAATAGGAACCAATTCCACCTCCCTTAGTGAACGTTACTTATCCTGTAAATTCCATTTTATAAGCGATGAAGGAGAACAATTTAAGTGTTAATCTGATAAATAAAAACGTCATGAAGTGAGTAGAATAAAAGGTAAGATAATTTGCATGATAACTGAATGGAACACAGCATCGAGAGGGATGAAAAAAGAATTAGGTGAACGTAGAGACGGTATGATGAAGGAAATGTGTGAGAGAGAATGAGGGAGTGGGAGAGGGAGAAGGAGAATATTGATAATGGGTATGTGTGTTGGAGTTGTGTGTTGGACAGCAGAAGCAATACAAGACGAACACTGAAAGGGTGGGATCCAAGTACTAGACTGCGGTTAGCAGCTGAGAAGGAAGGATAGATCGGAAGTCGTGCAACTTGGGTCGTACCTACTTGGTGCGAAAACGTTGTCGTTCTAGCTATTAATCGCTTATTCTCCTGATTCCCATGCATTATCCGTCTCACTCTTTGACTTGTGAGTGTTTCCTCTCCTTCCCCACCTGACCCCCTATTTTGTAGCTTGCCAAAGTCCAATCTATTCGAGAAGATCGATTCGACCCTTTAATAGCTTTCCAAGCCGTTTATTCAGTCGTCATCGGACTGCCCTGGAGACCAACCACCTGTACCTACCAACCTACCAATCTACTTTCCTCCACCTATCTACTTGCTATAGCTTTGGGTCAGCAGGAACGCACTCATGAAGAATAATGTATGTGTCCTACGCCGGGAATATATTTTGAAATGTAGCAGGTCACATACGGATTCGGTCCAGTGCCAATCCGGCTTCAAGGTGGGATAAATATTCAACCTAGTTTCGAGTCCGAATTTTGTAGTCTTGTAACATTTTCACGATACTTTTTCATGTCAAAACAACACTTTAAAGGCTATTTATTCTTCATAATTCACATTCCATTCTAAAACTTAAAAAAATAAAATACCAATCGGAAGTTATTTTAATAAAACTGAATAACATCTTCGAAATTAATGTATCTTTCGTAATTTTTCGGATCTATCGCTGAATGGGTACGTTATGGGTGAGATGGAGGGTTGTGCAAGATCGATTTAACTTATCGTAGGAAATTATGAATAGTGGTCACTATAGTAAAGTAATACTGGGTGCACCAAGCGAGATTAATCTTAATAATACAGGATCAGCATGAATCTCAGTTCTCAGTAGCAATGATTAGATGATTCGAGATCACGGTGGAAGAAGTGTCTCCCCATAGTTCAGTAGTGTAAGTTATTATTCATGATTTTCTGTATTCTTGAAGCAAGATAATAATTTTTCATCTCACACTGAATAGGAAGCAGCGGTCTGTGGTGCTTCTCTCTGATCTCTCACAGATTATTGTGAATACAGTATTTTTCTACATACTTTTTTCGGATTCATTCCTATAATGTTTTCTCAGTCTCTCAGAAATGATACCCTATTCATTCATGTGGGCTGCACCCGTTGAATGTTATCAGTTGACACGAATCGTAAAACTGGTTGTATTTACATTTTCAGCCATTAGAAGAGAATTTTCACCGCGAAATATAAATTACCACCAGGTTTTCATGGTGTTATCGCTTACGGCTTATCATTTTTGCTTTTAGAAAAAAACGCAGACAGAAGCGCAAAAATTGCTTACAAGCGCTGTAAAAGAGAGAGGTGAAAGATTGAAAGCTATGAAAAATGATACGAAAAACATTAAAGAACGTTGCCGGCCCTGTTAAGCAATCTTTTTTCCTGTCTGTTCTCCTGTGCTCCTGTGTGCTCCTGTGCTACAGACATCATCTATCGTGCTCTCCACTCTCCACTCTTTACTCTCATTCTGTATCCTCAATCTGCACTTCTCATATCCATCAAACAGGCTCAACTTTTTTCGCCCAACTTTCAAGAGAAGTATGTCTGCTAAGCTAGTGTCAACGTTACACACGTATTCCTTGAAAACGTGTGCTTCCATATAATATGGTAGCTAGAGTTAGTTATGTTAGATTGCTTGATAGTACTGAAATGTAGTTTTAAGGGTTGATATGTTTCTTATGGAGGTGACAGGAAATGAATACCCGATAACAGATTTTCATATGCTATGAGAAAAACTCATGTTGTCCATAATATCCTATGAGGAATGAGATAAACAATGAATGGTGAATGCTAAGTATCGTCATGGTATGGTTTTGTACCCGCGGTACTCCCCAATTTGCCTTTGAATAATATAAAATAAAACTTATCTTGTTTGATGAAGACTAACAGTAGAAATATGTTCAGGTAATTTGATCATGTTGATTGAAACATGATAGGGTTTTCAAATGTATAGATTTTTAGGACAACTAGTCTTTCCTGTCCTCTATTACCAGTCTAGGAAAGATAAATAGACTATTGATCAATTGAATATTTGAATTCGAGAAGGCAGACATAAATGGAATGATTTTACAACTATTTTGCATTGCCTTGAGTTGATTACGTTTCTTAAATGGCGAATGAGCGTTTTTTTTACTTGAGCAAAATATGAGAGTCAGAAACCTTCTTGTTGAGCGAAATATGAAATAATATAAGATTTAGAAACATTTTGAAATGATAACAACTATAATGGAATATATATTAAAAACTTGAAAACTTTGCACAGTACTTGTTCTAAACTTTTAAATATTGTACGGGAAGGGAGTGATTCTCTCCATCCCCCAAGACAAGCGCATCAACCTAAGATTCTGAAAGTTATGAAAAACAAGCAGTACAAGCACTGAACAGTAGCTTTAACTTTGAATAATAGTTTCTTGTGGTGTACTTTAGTGGCATTATATTTCAGTGCTCATCCTGATGAGTCTGGCATGCATCTGTTACACAATATCTATTAGTGCAACCAGTTAGAAAGTCAGAAAGCACCATCCGAACTGAAACTAAGCGCAGTTGGGAATTGCGAGCAAACTGTAAGCCGCGCTTCCTGAGCGAGTTTCATATTAATGAAAATCGTAAATCAGGATTACGACTTTTTCAACGGAAATGAAGGAGAGATTGTATGAAGAATTTTACAGCACCGCTGAAAGATTACAGGCACCGTTGATCGTGGATAAGTCTGGCCTCTGTGCTCTGTGCGTTGAATTCATTAGCGTTTCAAATTCTGCAGTGCTGATAGATTTAATTTTTGGGATCAGTTCTCAGAAATTTGTTTAGTTTTGCTTCAGAGTTATGTGGCGGGCTTTGATGTTTTATAAAGAAGATCAAATTAAGTTTTAATGGTTGAAACTCACTTATATTGGAAGCAAATCTTATTTATCTACTTGTTTGTTACAAGGTCCCATAACTCTCGTAAAGTTTTAATTAACATCTTGGGTATTTGAAGAGAAAACTCTTGTGGTATGAGTTATTGGAGAGTCTAGATTATCATGTATGCTCTTAAGAAACAGACTCACTTTATAAAGGATCATATTGAATTGAGTCATATGACTCAAATAAAAAAATTATCATGAGTATGATATCCTAAATCAGTCAAAATTAGTACATTGAAACCTACAAGACTCAGGATTCAACAGGACTCAGAGAAGCTTCGCAAAGAAATTCTTCAAAAAAGGTTGCAGTACAATATTTACAAGAACAATCATTAGTCCTACAAAATCGCAAATTATCAAAATATATTTCATGAAAAACATTTGAAAAGAATTCAACTAGAATGTAGCAGAACATAGCTTACTTGCTTTGTTTTGAATCTATAAGGGGACAACTTATGAATATTCCTTCTGTTTCATAAGAATACAATGAGAAGAAAACGTGTAATAATGTCAGACTGCTCGCTTGGTTCTGGGTGAAAATCATGAATATTCCTCCTGGTTCATAAGAATACAATGAGAAGAAAAATGAAAAGTAATGTCAAAACAGACCTACATGGTTGGTTCCATGAGCAGGTGAGGTATGAAAACAAGGGTGTGTTGGGGAGGTTGGGGGGGAGGGTTTTGACTCCATGCAAGATATGCAAATGCACTGGCGGAACCATGGAACAACATCTGCATAAGACCATTAGGAGGATGAACATAATGGAGAGGATGGACGCAACCAACACACGAGCAAATTATTCCGACCAAATTGAGTACGTGCCCCAAGTGACCCCCTTCCCACTGTACCTTGATTCCTACTCCCTTTTCCTCACCCTACAGCCGAGAAACGAGAAAGTAGAAGTTAGGACACCCATCGCGGGGTGACGACGCTGTCGCTGACCGGCTGATGCAACGAATCCTTCCAGTTGAAGAGAGGGTAACCTCGACTGCTGAATATGTTTAGCTTCGGCTGACATAGTCAGATTGGGTCAGAGTGAGTGAGGTGAACTGTCACATTGAGTTTCGATTTCCCGCCTGATGCATATCTGAAAGACCATAACCAGTTCAGTTATGGTGATGAAGTGACCTCAAATTATCGACAAAATATGATTTTCCTAGGGGGTTCAACAGAATGTGACTGAATACAGGTGGCACAAATTGTCAATCAATATTTATTTTTAAATCAATCAGAATTTTCAAATTTGGGAGAGGAATAGCACAATGTTACTTTATTTTTCCTCTCCCTATTTATTTATTGTATCTTATCATATTGAGCGAGCAATTTCTGAATATATGTATTTGGGTATTCATTTATGTCCAACGGATCCCGAAAACGGTTTTAACGATTTTGATGAGATTTGCAATATAGGACGTTCTTCATATAAAAATTCGATTGCACATGGTCTTATTTCGCTGGAGGACATGAAAAGGATAATGATTATTCATCCTTGGAAAACAGCTGAGACAATTTTTGACCCCACAGTTTGTTTAGGGTAGTGGGGAGGTAAATATAGTCTTATAAAAAGTCCCCACCCTTACCCCCTGTGCTAAGAGGGTGGGGGTTGTTCAAAGGTACCATTATTTTTTTGGTTTCTCGCATATTACTCGAAAAATATGCAATTTACTGACATGACTATTCTATAAGAAATCGAAGCTTACATAATTTCCTACAATATTTATCCTACAACTTCTCCAATATCGCTTTCACTTTACGAGATATCCGCTCTAAAAGATGTGATATTTTTGAAAAACACATTATCCTTCAATTTTTTGCTATTTTTGCTCTTATAACTTTTTGAAAATCGATGGGAAAAATCCATGCTGATCATAAGCTTATAGAGCATCAAATTCTCTTCAATTCGATGTATAATTTCACAAGTTTTTTCGCACATCCCCACGACTGTAGCAGCAGCTTCAGTGTTGAGTGTAATAATAACCTTATTCAAATTCTTAGAAATAATTTTGAACAGTAATGAGTTATTAGAGAGAGCTGAAACCTAGCCGATGGCAGTAAGTTAGTCAACCAACTACGGCGGCCATCTTGTTTGTATGCTCAGGTCCGGTATTTAGAAGGTCTTGATTGAACATATCTTATCTTACACATTATGAACATATGTGTTTGTCAAGTTCCGTTCAATCAAATAGAATCTATAAGGATTAAGTTAATAACATTTTGTTAATAACTTTGGTGTAAACCCAGCTTAAGCTTTCCAGAGCGAAACTCGTTGTCCCGATATTGAATGAATGGATTGGTAGATAAGCGTTTAAAATAGTTGGTGCACAAATATCCCTCTAATCTTGTTTTTCTTAAAGTAGTTTCACCCAAAATAAAATTGAGATAAAAAGGCTACTGATAACTGAACAAATAATAACTATTTCATGTCATTCTATTAGAAGACTCCTCTACTTTTCTATTAAAACAGGTTTCTTTCAGATCTTCTTTTAGGTACAATTCTTGAAAAAGAGGCATAACTTTTAAAATACCACTATAAGCCTAAAATAAGTTTCACAATAACGGAAATACTGTCAAAAAGGCATTGCATGATTTTCATTCTACATTCTTTGTAAGATCTCAGCTTGAACTTCCAGTATACTCAATAGTATTTAAAGTATACTTTTGGAAAAAACTATTTATGTGGAATTTCTATGAGTCTTTTAATTCTGGAGTAATAAATAATTTACAGAATTTTTAAGAATGTAGAATAGTTTCAACAGTAGTGAATTGCTATCACCAAAACTAATATCTAATTTCATGGGGTTGATTTTTGAAGGTGATGAAAATGCATTTGGTAGTAAGCATTTGTAGCATTTCTGGCTGTTGGAGCGTTTACTAATTTGAATGCGTTTTCGCCTTTCAGAAGACCAAACAAACCGGAATAAGTGTTATTTTAGTCGCTCCCCTCAAAGTCGGGCCCAAAAATAGTTGCCGGGTCTTTCGTGCTAGGCACTCGATAAATTAAAAAGTGAGAGTAAATAGTTGAAGAAAGACAAGAATAATAATAGAAGACAGGGAGAAAAGGTGGCACAGCTAATTGACAACAGAGCAGCGGAAATGGAAGAAAAAATCTTCAATAAGGCTGATTTAAATAGCTCAGAAAGAATTATGTCCAATGTTCATAATTGTTATTGTAATGCTCATACACAATTGTATTGTTTGTATGACGATAGTGTCTTTCTCAATGTGGAGAGGCTCTTTTATCATAATGTTTTATTATTAGAAGTCTTCGAGAAGAAAGCATATACATGTATAAAACCTTGATAGAAATTTTTTTTTGGCGAAAACTAAAAGATGTGAAAGAGATAATTATTATTATTGCACAAGTGATGTTGATTGGAAGATTCAAAGGGTAATCCACCTCGTCGTGAATGATCCCCAAAAATTTTTGAATGAAGAACTATAGAATAATAGAATTTGAAGCAACATGAACGATGCAAATGGATTAGAACAATATAGGAGAACTTTCCATATATAGAGAGAAACTTCTATGAGAAGAACCTTAATATGGAGAAGTTTGGTAATGTGAGAGAGGTAGATTTTGATATTAATGGATTTCCTTTTAAGATGAGTTGACAGGCTCTGGAAACTCTGACACAAGAGCAAGACAGGTATCACGGTATACGTATTATTAGTCAACAGAATTAAATGAAAGAAGATATTATTATTCAAGTGATGATAAATTATAATGTTTTCCTCCATTGGTCGGAATAAGGAAAGTGCAAAATTACACTGATATTGAAAAATTCCTCTTATTCAGATCATTAGTCTGAAAGCGGAAAACATTGACTGATCTAAAGATGAGGGAAACAGCAACAATTAGGCTCTAATATTCAATTCAAACAATGCTCATTTTCATCCAACTACGAAGAAAAAAATTGGCTCCATCACGAAGCACCAAATCATCAAATTCCCAGACATTAGGATCGACATTTCGGAAAGGAAGCTGAATATTATGAGAAAGAGAAATTGTATTTAACCTGTATCAAAAATCGTAAAATGGATATATATCATATTATGCTTGGAATTGATTCGGTCAGAAATGGAATTTAATATTTTACTCAATGTAAATTATAATGTTCTCGAACTTGAAAAGCCTCTTATGTTTCATACTTATTGAATCCTCTTATTTTTTCGGTTTGAAACTTGCTTTTTTGCTTCATTTTTTCGGTTCTCCATCAAGTCTCATTGAGTTCTCAAACGCAGTAGCTATATATCATTTCCACATTCTCACCTCAAGTGCCAGCAAGAATATCAAACAGGGATTGCAAATGGAATTCAAAATTGAAGAGTAGTTGACGACCGCAAAATTTTTCAAGCTTAGCCGCCCTTTTCAACTGAATATTCCAGATCTAGTCGACGGAAGGAGCAGTCACAGGCACGATCCTAGCAGTTAGCAGGATTTAGACGGTATGAAGAAAATTGGAACGAGGTAAGACGGATTTTATGGGGACATTTCCAACATGGGTGTGTGAGTTGGTCGTAGTGAGAGTGGAGAAAGATGATGTTCTTAGGATAAGGGTTGAGAGAACGAAAGGGAATAGGAACAGAGGTGTGATGTTTGGAGGAAGTGAGAAGAAATGATATTCCAAGGATAAGGGTTGAAGGAAATAAGATCGAAGGGGGCGGAATAAGAACAGAGATAATGTGATGTCTGGAGAAAGCGAGAAGGTTGAAGGTTGAAAGAAGAAGGAATATGAACAGAGTCTGGAGGAAGCGAGAAGAGATGATGTTGCAAAGACTGAAGGGAATAAGGATGGAGGAAGTAAGGCTCAGCTCGAGGGACAACGACTGGTGAAGTTAAATCATGAGAACCACCTCAGCAATCCCAAGGCCACTAAGAAAGGATCTCCGCTGAATATAGGGGCTAGTCCCAGTTCAGGATTTCAATTCTGCCGTTTGTCAGGAATTCTCGACGTTTTTTGCCCATCGCCTATCATCGCCTCATCCGTTTTCATCTCATCAAATAACGTTTTTCCTCACTTATATCATTTGCTTCTTGAATCATCGTTAACAATTTTCTCATCTAGTTTACTGATTACGATTTCTCTGATACTTCTTGAATAACTTCATCGAACTCTAATCATGGTGTATCATAGAGTATGTTATAGGAATTACTTTAATTAAAGAAATGACTAGAATAATTAAAGAAATGCAATGACAACGTAAAAATACGACAAAAGTGTAGCGCACTCGAAAAAATCGTACGTTGCTCTTCTAATAAACCTTACCAAGGTGATTAGAACACGATGAAAAACAATACGCGTATAATACTTTCGGCATTACAAAATGATTTTGTCATTCATCTAGAATCACCGCAGGAATGATATAAGGGTCATCAAACTGATATTTTGCTAATTTGTTCAAATTATTCTTTGCATGGTTTACAATAAATGATGACGAATAATAATCAGTTTTATTTGTGTATCGAAAATGTGTAACATGTAATATTGGGTATGAGAGCCCACACTCAATTCTCTACTTGCTGCTTTAAATGAATTTCACTTACTTTTTTAAATTACCAATTTCAAAAATAGACGTTTATGATTCAAGTTAACATTTCTTACCTATTTATTGGCTTCTCTCAGATATTCTTAAATACTAGAGAGTCAATAAGTTCCTATCGATTGCTAGTCTTGTTCATCAATGTACTATCGCTTTGTTTCGAAACTTAGGTTATCCGAGCTTGAATGCTTATTATTTCTCGACTATGCCTGGCCTGACTATGACTTGGACTGTGTGTTGACTGTTGACTATGTTTTAACAGCCGCATGTTTTAAATTGCAGTTTACGTTTCATTTAGATTGAAATAATTGCCCAACTACTCTGTTGTTTTCCAGCTAAATGTAGTAGTATCAAGTATATCTTTCAACCCAACCCCAGTTGACAAATAGTGCCAATAACCCTCTGACCTGCAAGACTTTCAATGCTCAGTGAATTTGTTGAACGCTGTGGAAGCTTCCATTCTTCGATCATAGTTCATACAGTGTGCACTCACTCTTGCCAAGTTGGCAATTTTTTCTTGTTTTTCTCTTGTCACATAGTACTTCTCGCCTCTACGAATAATAAATTCACAGTGGTAATATATTGCATAAGAAGTTATATATAATGCAAGTGAATATACTTATATATTCTATAAGGAGACGGTGTAGGACAACCAGCGTTCTAATAAATGGCGACATCTCACCCTTACATGTTCGGGGTATTTTACGTAGCGCTATATCTTCAGTCTTTGCATGTTTTCCTGAGAGCAAGAGCATCTCCTTCTCATTCTGTTAGCAGCCAGCAGAGTACGAACAACATGCAGGAATGAATTCATTCTTGAAAGTCGAGAAGGGAAATTGTGACATCATTATTCTCTCGACAATGAATATTCTTAGTATAAAAGAAACCTGCAGACATGTTCTGTTGTGCAAGTATCTTATTTCGTAGGTCGCGATATGAGATAATATACTCTTTCTAATGTAGCGCAAATTGTTTTTCCGTTTTGCTTGACTTTCTACTTGTTATGATGATGATATGAAAATGTTATAAGCATGTACTACGCGTTTCAACAGTCAACACTGTCTGATCAGGTACAGTATTGCAAATATGTAACCTTATCTAAATTTGGGAGAGGAATAACACAAAGTTGACTTATTTTTTCTATCACTATCATCATTTCAATGAAATTACTCGTTATAATAAATAGTGAATAGAAAATAAAATAATTGCCGAAACAGTTGAAATTTGTTTCAACTGATTTCCTTTTTTGTTTGAATGTGACCAAACAATATCCAGATTCTATGAGTCTATTGTAATATCGAGTCTATTTAGATCGTGAGTGATTAAACTCATGCTTAATAAATAGTTCGTATTCAGATCATGAGTCATTAAACTCATACTTACTAAATAGTTCGTACCGGTATTCATCCAGCTATACTTGAACTTTGATTTATTGAAAAAAAAAAATGTATTTCTCAACAATACACCCGGATTCAATGATTCACAAAAAACAATAATTCTCCTCATTTGCTGCACTCGAGGCACAAATATTTGGGAGAATAACACCTTAAGGAATAATAGTCACGAAAACTAGTTTCCTTTTCCTCTGTCTTTCTCATGAGTGAAAAATCACTCTCTATAGAACTTGCTTCACTGCGATGTTTTACGTGAAATCCAATTTAAGATTGTAAGGAGAGTAACATCTCTAGATATATAAAATATGTAGGAACTCATTCTACCTCATTATCATCTAGTCGTATATAGTCTACAGAAGTATTGACTTAAAAATGTAAAACATTATAACAATGAGAGTAGCAGTAAAAACGTGAAAAATATATTTGAGAGTCTCATCACAGTTATTGAAAAGGCTCGTATTGAAATATTCTTTCTTTTCGTACTTTGGAAAACCTGTCGATACCGTGGCAACAAGAGTTTTTACCTTCAACGTTCATTCAATAGTTAGCAGTATTCGAACTGAGAGGCCTTGTTTTTGTCCTGCCTGCTGTGATTCCTCATCATCGGAACAACATCCCAAGATAATAATAACAACAACAAAGCATGTCCGGTGAAGAAAGTTGTATGAGAATGTGTTGGATGCAGTTGGCGGAGACGCAAGCCGTGCGGAAGTGACATGCCCCGTTTGGCGACCCTAAACTTCAGGTCAGTCTGCATGACACACAAGAAAACGACACTGCTCCCTTACGGCTCCCTCAGGGAAAATGAAACGCTGGCAAAGAGCTTCGCAAACCACTTTCAAACTCCCTTACATCGTCGTCACTGGTGACCCCTCGTCACTAGCGACTCGCCCGTCGCTGTCGACCTTTTTGTTGCCATACTGTATTCTCAGACCACAACAGTGTTGTACGGCGGTTGGCCGATGTTATGTCCAACATAAAACTTGCAGCAACAGACAGCAGCAGCATTCATCGGTAATTTTGTCTCAGCCAATAGAACTTCGTATAGTAAGACTCATTTCAGACTGTCAGCATAGGTTGAATGAGAAGCATTGACGTTATTTATAAGGATATCATGTCAGTTATCAGTCCACCCTCTCGTTCAACCGCTGTAATGTTATCGGTGTTGTAGCTCTGACAATGCAACTTTGAAGCTCCATAGAAATGGAGCCATACAGAACTGAGTTGTCCCTTTTCATATTGCTGATACGCCCTCTCGTTTTTACAACAATAACATCCATGAATACACCTGTTAATGAATCTATGAAACGATCTAGGGTGACACTTATTTGGACTACCAATCTAGTCTCTCGTTCTACTCCACGATTGTACAATTCTAAAACTCATTCAGGTCAACGATATGTGAATTAGAGACATTATTCAACGATTAATATATCTCCCAATCGTGCGCCACATATAAATTTGAGAAATCATTCAACGACTTTGCTCTCCACATTATCACCCATGCAATACCTAACCACTTTGGAACTATTAAGCTAGATGCTTTTAAATGAATTTTCAGCTCATTCGACCACAATATTATTCTAAAATGTCCACTACGAATAAACTGGACCTATTGCACGTATGCATGGGATTGAGTGCAACATCAGTTGCATGCATTGGAATACAAGCGCAGTGAGCTTGCGGTCGACGCTCATCTGTAGTTTCGAAAGATGCATTAAAGATGAGCTCTGCGGTCGTGATCATATACATTGTGCTAATTGAATCTTTCAGTGATTGATTCAATTATTCGGATGATTCGAATAGCTTCTCCATCCTTTCGGAAAATGGAATTGATGGAACTTACTTGAAAGCTTCCTGAAAGCTACCTGAAGGCTTCAACTATTGAAAGAGTTTGCAATGGATGAGCATTTCACAAATATCATTCTAAAATGAAAACACTGGGATTTTGGCAAAAATATCTTTTATTCATTGTGAATGATATTTTTCTATTTTATTGTGAGTGATATTTTTTGACAAAATCCCAGTGTTCTCATTATGGATGGATATTACAATATCTCACCAGCAACAGTATCTGAAGTATTATTCTAAACATTGATAGGTGCATGGAATCAATCCATTCTGGGTGTTGATTGTTTGAAATTTCAATCGTGAAAAATTGAGTAATTATTGATCGTTTATCAAAAACTTTCCACTATTTTTATCATCCGCTAAGTATTGAAACTATTATGGAGTTTTATTGATGAAGATTCTCTGAACCTTCTATTATTGGATTTGAGCAGGAGTGGCAAGATAGTCATTTTTTCAAATTCTCTATCCAATTGTATTGACTCCTACTCTAATCACGGACTTGTTCCATATTAGAGGAGTAATTTTCAGGTGAATGTATTGTAAAATGTACACTTTCTGAAAATAAAATGAGTTTGAAATAAAAATTGAACTGCGTAGCTTCGTAGTTCTGAATAGTCAAATAAGACTGAATGAAAAATTTAATTATTTCCAAATTCAAGAAATAGTCAGAATGATCAGATCCTTCTTAGATCCTTGGAATGAGACTTATTTTCCCACTATCTCGGTATGTATTGTGGTGAAGGAACGAACGTCTTGAGAGCGACAGTGGCAGGCTATCAACGTGCATTAGATTAGATTGGCACTCAAGCCTGTTGTTCCTTGGAGACAAGGACCTTAGAGGGAAGGAAGCGCAGTTGATGAAGAAGATTATGGTGTGGACCATTATTAAAGGTCTGGGGCATCCGCAAGCCGGGTAATATACGGTCATATTGATTAGTGAGAGCTGTCTCTGTTCTCCAGGTCGCACTAGTTCACTTGGGTCACTCGGCTGAGTGGGTATTAAGATGGTGGCTGCAATTGAGAAGATGGGAGGTGAAGGGGAAGATCATGGAAGGGGAAAGGAGAGACAGATGTAACACCAGAACACCAGAGAGGCCTAGAAAGTGGCAAGGGTTATTCGTCTTGTAGACGAGGAAGTGGAAGAAAATTGGCAATGACCTAGAAGAGTTTTATCGCAATTTGAAGTTTGGTAATAATATTAAATAATGCAGTTACTATAAATCGACTCAAATAATTATTATTCTCGTATACATTTGTTGAAGAGAAAGCACAGAATAATATCACAGTTTGAGAGAAAAATGAATATACTCTGAGTAGAAGATGGGAAATTATGCGTTTTCCAATGATATTGAGTGAATGTAGTGAAGAGTGAAAGAGTCAAACAGTGGAAGAAATAGTGGATTTTCAATAAAGAAAGAATATCAATTATTGTTGTCTCTGAAGCAATTAGTCTCATGTTGACTCACAATAATTCAAGATGTGAACGGCTTCTCAAGAGAGATTTCAATTAAGAATGAAGATATATAGGTTCAAATTATATTTGATATTAACGAATCAATCATAGATGTGTCTAGTTGTATGACTGCAACATGACTGTTACTGGCAAAACTATAAATTATGATTTGTGGAGTCGATTATGAGTCATAAATGAATGGAAATAAGATTTCGTATTCCTTCATGCTATGGTAACCTCAACCATGATACCAAGGTTTGACTGCAACTTGAATCAACAAAAAAACATTTAGGACATTTTTCACAGTGGAATCTAATGTACCAGATGTGACGTATTTTTCAGGCTTGAAACCCAAATATCCAATTATCTAAATGACATAGTTTGTACGAATCAGGAAAAAGGAAATTTAACATGCTGAGTTTTTCAATTTTCAAGCTATAGATTCTATTTATTGGGAATATCTCATACTTATAAAATAACTGAGATAAAAACTGCGAAGAATAATAGAAATTGAATGATGAGCTCAAATTTAGTCAAGATTTCTCTTCTGATTGAGAGAAGAGATTTTTGAAAACCATGCTATGACCTCGCTAAACCTCTCGGATAGTGATAAGTGAGGAAATAGGAAGAATGTTGAGAGAATTGTGGGAGGAAAATATTGGATTAGGGAGAGAAAGAATGCTACTAGGAATGGAATAAATCATGAGTGGTATATAAGCATGTTAGGGAATGAAGAAGAAGAAAAGAGAACAGTTTCAGGAAGATAAGAGAGAGAGAAGATGAAGATTGGAAGAGAACAAGTTGGAAGGAAAAAGGGAGAAAGGAAACGAGAAGTAAGTCCGTGAGGTCACAAGAGAGTTGAAGATTAACGAGTGAGAGATAGTTGCTGAATGACTGTGAGAAGCGATGTGATAGGTAAATGGGCCAAAGAGGGGAAATAAGTGATTAGAGAATAAAGTAAGTTTGCGGTTAGACTGGCAACGAACAAGTCTGGCTCTGGGGAGATTGCAAGTAGTAATCTTTTAAAGACTTACCGTATACCTTCATCCCAGCACTTTATATTTGTGGAAAAGACCTTGATGACAATAGGCTATGCTACTCAAGTTTATAACCGTTTATCACTCTTTGAAAGCAATATGTAAAACTAAGTGAAATGTATAATACAATACAAAAATAGAATAGAAAAGAATAAAGTTTTATTCATTCGAAATTATAAAATTCCTAGCTTATTTTGATAAGTCTGATATAATGTAATGCTAAACTTATGATTACATTGTTACAATACGAACTGTATTAATAATAGAAATATCAATACAATAGCTGGTATAACTTTGAAAACAAGCAATGATAATCAAGGGGTTGAAATACTACTTGCTGGTGTAATGACAAATCAGTAAGATAGCTTTTTAAGTACCCTCTTTAAAATTGTTTAGTCACAACATGTTTTGCCTTTATGATGAAATTATCAAGTGATTGGGAAATAAATAAAATGCATTTAGATTCATAAAATACAATTTTTTTTTCTCCAGTCACTTGATAATAGTAGCATAATTATAGCCAAAACATGTTGTGACTAAACAATTCTAAAAACGGTGCTTAGATTTCTATGTTCATTTATATTGAAAAAGAGATGTATTGATGAAGCATGACTGTTCAGTGGAGAAGGTGCAATATATTGGAAAGAGTAAGGATTTTTGAAGAGCAATCAATTGGTAGAAAAATAATATTCTCACTATAAATGGTATTATCTGACCTCAAGTCCAATTAAAATAATTATGCTGCTTCTGAAATATAATTAATTATTCGCAAGTTATTCAGGTAGAGTGCGCCTGCTTATGAACACAGAAAATCAAAAGCAGATAAAAATTCTATACTAGTAGTTCTATGTTCTGTGAACAGTGGACCTCGCGCTCAGTAAGTTACATTGGCCTGTTGTTATGTTTTCTCAAAAAATAATAAATAATTTATCAATTTAAAATGTCTAGAAAAAATCCTAAATATAGAGCTTATTTCTGTCCTATCGTACCGTGACGTGTCGTCCCGGAATGTGAGTGTGAACACTGTTCACACTCAGGTCTGGCTGCAACTGTCTACAACATTGATGGAAAGATACATTTTCAAGATGTTAGATGTTTTTGAACGGGTAGTATTACAGTCAACTGTCTACTAACGTTCATGGAAAGATACATTTTCAAGATGTTTGATGTTTTGAAACGGGTAGTATTATAAATAGTCCACTGTCTACTAACGTTCATGGAAAGATACATTTTCAAGATGTTTGATGTTTTGGAACGGGTAGTATTATAGTCCACTAGACAGCTGATTGATGATGAATAATTCTATAGTCTGATTTCCACGGTAATATTGGCGTAAGAAGGAGGCTCCGTTTTCCTTTTATATTATCCTTGAAATGCAAAATTTTCAAAAACCTTGTATATACGTCGACGAGCAATTTAAAAAGGAACATACCTGTCAAATTTCATGAAAATCTATTACCGCGTTTCGCCGTGAATGCGCAACATATGAACATTTAAACATTAAGAGAAATGCTAAACCGTCGACTTGAATCTTAGACCTCACTTCGTTCGGTCAATGACCAGATAATTCTCGAATTTTCAAGTGTTCACAATATTTTTATCAACGGTGAAGAAGAATCTCTTGAATTTTCAAATGATCAACACAATACTTCAATTCACTACAATTTTATTCCCATCAACAGATTGAGGTCCTACAAATTATCACAAATATTTTTAACACAACACTAAAAAGCAAGAGGAGATTGAGATTCAGCCCTAGAAATTTAATATTAAATTGAGCCGATAATTTCTCTTGAAAATCATTATCATTTCCTAGTTATTAACATTAGTAGGGCAAAAATGTGTCTCTGACTGATGCTTGGTTCATTTTAGAATATAATATTGTATAGTAATTTGCCTGATAAAATAAACACGACAATAACTCAAACGCAGAGCGTTAAAGCTGAATCCATGACACCCAATGAATCAAAACACAACAAAAATAGGCTGTTGCTGGCTGGTAAATTATGAATGACAAGTGGCGGCAGTATATTTAGAGCCTTGTTACCAGGGAAAAATGGCCTAGAGACGCTTTGTTTTCACGATTTAAGCTTGCCGCAAAACCTCAACATATGTGGTGGAGTCGCACTGTAGGCCTACGCTTTATGAGATTCAGTTGCAACCACCAATCCACCTAGCTCTCCCCTCAACACTCATTTGGTAAAACACGACTGCTTCCATATTTCATTCCCATTCAAGCATCAGTATTTTTCCAGCTCTAATTTTTTGGTTCGTCCTCCCAGCATGTTAAATGGTTATTTTTTACGTAAATCTTATGTAGTAAGTTGTGGAATATGAACTGAGTTCGTAGACTAACGTCAATAGTAATCCTTCCATTAAATCAATACAGTTCATTTCCGAAAATTATCCATGGTATTAAAGAATGTTAACTCATGAAAATGTTCATGATTGATGAAGGGGTGCACACCCCCTAAGCCTGAAGACGCAACCCCTGCATATTCAATCAGATTTAAACTCCGCCACTCCCAAAAAAAGTTTCATCCTCCACTACAATAATACTATTGTCAAGTTTGAAATGATGTATGAAAAAAATCTCCTGAATTGATGTACGTTTTTATAAAGATGAGAGATCGTCTTTTTCCGTTAGGGCTACTTTTGAATAGATATAAAAATATAAATCCGAGTACCCTTTTTTTAAAATTGTTTACTTATGACGTGTTTCGGCTATGATGTTATTATCAAGTCATTGAAAAATAATTAAATAGTTTATTTTTCAATTACTTGATGATGGCATCATCGCCGAACATGTTGTAAATGAACAATTTTGAAAAAAGGGTACTTGGATTTCTATTTTTATTCCTGGATGAGAGATCGTTTGTGTCAGTTATTGGTACTCTTAGTATATAATGCTCTTGAGGATCATGAATTCATTCTATTTAATGGAATGTGAAGAGCAATAGATATCAATATTGAAGAAGATATCAACATTGTTGACCCTAAACTCCTCATTTTCCCCAACATAACTTATTTGAAATGACTCTCTAGAATGAATACCTAAGTCTCATTCGCTAGTAATAATTCAATTCTCTCTGAATGTCATGAATAAATGAATAAATTGGTCTTCCCATCCATTCTGATTACGGACTTTACTCACGATTGTATGTATATACACGGAAGCTCATATTGGTGAAATGACTTTGATTGCCAGCAATTTGATTGATACGACAAGTAGGATGCTCACTTGATTGATAAGGGATAGAGTTAGTATCAAACTTGTGTGGAGTTGTACATCTCAATTGATTGAGTGATTCTGGTTCTATCCAATACAACTTTGGAAAAAATGATGAAGTATTATTAATAACAAATCAGAATATTATAACTGTACATCTACTTTAGTGAGTCCAAATTCATTTGATCCATGCAGAATCTGATAATTTATATCAGTGTGAGCTTCAGCAAACTTCAGGTGCAATAGACAATTAAAACTTCATGAGTAAGCTGAAAGTATGGAGTGAGCA
Source organism: Nilaparvata lugens (assembly GCF_014356525.2). NCBI lineage: Eukaryota > Metazoa > Arthropoda > Insecta > Hemiptera > Delphacidae > Nilaparvata > Nilaparvata lugens. Next base: position 34,634,342 of record NC_052511.1, on the reverse strand, counting down.
TGAGCGATTTCCAGTTATAGTTGATTATCATGGGAAAAAATATTTATGTCATCAATCAATTGATTCTCAGTGGAAACTCATATATTAATTATGATGCTACTTGTCGTAGTAATATGTAAAATAATAATTATTCTTGGTACATTGCTGATAAATTTGCAGAAAAAGGATTATGAACTCAGAAAAATCATGCAATTCAGCTGAGTTATTGCAGGCAACAGTGTACACACCCATCTTTTATTTGCCGAGATTTGTTTCTTTGCATATTGCACAGCTGATTGAGGAACCTTAATCTTCACTTAATCTATTGTCATAATGTTTAAAGATAAACTGATTTATTTATATAATTTCCTCCTTTTTCAATAATCAGATTTCAAGACAAGACAACAATGAAATACCTAAATTCTATAGTTCTTCTTCTTCTTCTTCTTCTTCTTCTTCTTCTTCTTCTTCTTCTTCTTCTTCTTCTTCTTATTATTATTATTATTATTATTATTACAAACAAGGATTAGGCTATAATCTGTTCCGACTCGCATCTTATTCAAATGAACATAGAAATTCTTATTATTGCCACCGCTTGCGTGGTCTGCCAACATCTCTTTTGCCTACTGGCTAATAGTTATAGATTTTCAATGGAATTCTCTCAGCTGACATTCTTTGGACATGCTCCCTCCATTGATGCCGATTCTCTGTAACTCTTTCATTCATGCTGCAGATATTCAATTTTTTCCTAATATCTTCATTCCTCAAATGATCTCTTCTGTCACACTCCTTGGTTCTTCGAAGAAATCTCTTCTCGGCTGCCTGCACTCCACTTTGAAGTGGCCTCGTTTTCACCCATGATTCACTACCGTAGAGTACTGGAGCGGCCATTAGTTTTTAAAATTTCTTAATTGTGTCTGTTCTTGCTTTTTCACCTTAAGTCCTGCTGATATTTCCACATATCATCTGTAACTTTCCTATTTTACAGATGGAAATTACTGAGATATTGCAATTTTATTCAAATGCTATTTGAATAATTGCAATATCTCAGTAATTTCCATCTGTAGACTGGCTGGCCTTCGTATAAAATGAGCGCTGGTATCCGGAGATTGTCAGATTGGCAATTGGGAGGTACTGGGTTCGATTCCCGGGCTGACAAATAATTTTAGCGCTCATCGAAATTCCATCCAGCTGATGCCCGGAATTCTTCCGGGTGAGTTACAGCATTTAATTTGTATCTTCGTCTAATAGCCTTATAATAACTTTCCTATTTTCTTCTCAATATCTAATTCATGTTTTTAGATTATGTCACTTCCCAGATTATGTAATATATTGAGATAGGTACTTGTTCCAACACTGTATTGTTAAAACAATTTTCGATCTGACCGGATATTTGCCTCTGAATGCCATAATTTTAGTTTTCTCAGTACTGACCTAGCTTTGTGCTATTGTTTCTTTCGTTTCTTTCTGTCGGCCTCCCTTGTCCACATTCTTTTTATTTCTTTCAAATATTTTCTCGGGTTGACAATACTCTTCAGGTGAGGTGGAAGCAACTTGTCTAGGGGAGTAAACCCTATGAAAATCATGTGAGTCCAGATGCAATAAGGTGGCGCTCCCACCTTTGGACTTAGCGTGCGATCGTAACGCGGCCAGGGGATCAATCTAAAAACTGACAAACTCACAAATAGCCTCGGAAATCGGACTGGAATAAAGGATAATATTCTATAGTTTCCATAATTTTCTTCTACGGCCTCCAATATTGCTCTTTTTTCTTGATTCTTCAGCCCCGTTACGTGTTCTTAGCATTCGCTCTGCAGTTGAGTAGGCCTACCCGTGTGATGTGGGTATAACAGACGAGAGTCGCCTGCAGTGGAATGGTGAAGTCAACCCATTAATTAGTACAAGTTTGAAAGCTTCCAGTGGAACTTTGTGGTGGGACTTTGAGGTGAATACGCACCGAGGACCAAACATACCAACTTGGTGGTTTACTGGTGAGCACAAAATACGGCAATGTCATTTTCATACGGAGTAAAGACGCGGCGAAAGTGAGCAACATAATATTGATTCATAAGGACACCAGATTCAGGACACATTTTATCATATTCCTACAGCCATGATTATGAGATCTCCGATTCCACGATAGATTCTATTTCACCAGTTTTTGAATTTCTCACAACTTCCTATAGGTACTCATGCTTGATTTATTACACAGCACTTTTTCAAATCCTCTTTCCCAATCATCACTCTTATTGTCTTACTGCATCTTCCACCATTTACATTCTTCCTAATATTCAATTTAATTTGAAAGTATTTTTGTAAGTTACAAACTTGCCTTTAATGATTATGTAAACTTCTCTTGCCATTACATTTCCCTACATTGTCTGGTTTCCTGTCATACCACTTATAACAAATTATCTTGAATAGCTGGCAAAATCGCTAAATGAAAAGATTTTATAGGTCTCTAGCAAACAGCTGCTTTGTTATCGCCGGGTGCGATATCAACAGGTTAGAGATTAGATAATAACGGGTATCCTGGCTACATTTCGAACAGCCAAATAGAAAAGAATTTTATTTGCTATTTATTGAATTATATAAAATAAGAAATTTTTGAGGTTAGGCTCTATAATACTTACTGGTTGGCAACCTAAATAATCGGTCAAGCCGAAATTTTTATAATTTGAAATTTAACCAGACACCTGTGGCAAATTTTAGTTGTAAACAAATAGTATTCAACCAGAGGATTTGGTAACCACATGGCATGTTATTGTAAAAGGAAAAACAACTTAATAAACTTAAAAATATTTATTATGTCAAATGAGCATGTACAAAGTATGTAAAATAAATAACAATATTATAGAAGTGGGTTATATATTAAGGTCTATATTAAGGCTTGAGTCATACAGAAATTTATTTATTCCCTTGGAGAGGACGACTTCAGCCACCAGAAAACCCAAGACGATGGAAGAATTTGGATCGCCATCATCATCTTGTGAATTTCGGCACGTGAGTTATAGTTAACAAGAAATATATATCTAGGGCGCCCTCAGTGCTACGAGTGAAACAAGATCTATAAAGCTAGCTCGTCGAAAGGTTATTCGAATATTGAAATTAATATCTAACTTGCGCAAGTCTTGAAACATAAAAAGGAGATTTTTATTAATTAAGAACTATATATCAGATTTACATGTTTAAGTATGCACAGATGAAATATTTAAATTTTGATGTTATAATTTATATGCTCACCCAATCATTCTTTTATTAGTAAACTAGCCGTCAGGCTCGCTTCGCTCGCCATATCCGTCTAGCCAGGGCCTCCGCCCCCTGGACCCCCGACTTGATCGTCCAAGAATGGGATCAGCAGGCTCGCTCCGCTCGCCTGCATTTTTCATTTGAGCATTTTTATCATATGTTAGGACGATCCAGTCGGGGGTCCAGACTAAACGTCTGGCTAAACGGATATGGCGAGCGAAGCGAGCCTGACGGCTAGTAATATAATATTCCCAGGATTGAAGTAGCAGTACCTAATCAATTTTTCCGCGATAAATGCATTTAAATCTCCAACTTGGTGCCAACCTAACAAAGTCAACTCAACTTAATGCCAACCTGACAAAATTATTAATTTAGTTGCCAGTTAACAACTGTTTCGAAGAGGTACTCTATCTAGATTATAGTTCTATAGTAACATATGATATGAAAATTTCAATTATAATTATGAGATTGGGAGAAGAAGAATATACATGCTAAAAGACGAACTTTAAACCCTTAAAAACAACCCTTAGAGTTAAAATATTGCCAAAAGATTTCTTAGTGCGCCTCTAAAGGGCCAACTGAACATACCTACCAAATTTGAACGTTTTTGGTCCGGTAGATTTTTAGTTATGCGAGTGAGTGAGTGAGTGAGTGAGTGAGTGCCATTTCGCTTTTATATATATAGATTATAAAGATGTAAATGAAGCTCATGTTCACTGGATAAATTGATTTATCTAATTTCCATCAGAGGCCGAACCTTTAGCCCTGAGTAATATATATTAATATATTTGAGATTTATAGTTTATTAATTAATTATTTATATTAATTTGGAAAGAAGGTATATGAGATTTTTTATTCGACAAGCAACAGCAAGTCGATGACTGAGCTGCATAATTTGAATGCATATGATTAATGATTTAGGAAGCACATGGTAATTTTTTCGTGCTAAAAGCAAAAAACCTTATAAGTGAGCTAATCTGTGATATTTTTCGATATGAATATATTTGTTCTTATTTTATTTTTTATACCTTGTTGCTCTATATATTTGTTTATTCGTTGATAGTTTGTGTAATATATTTGCGTAAATATTTGATGGTGTATCCTTTATTTATTTCCCTATCTCCATGCATGATCAATCTCGTTATAATCTAGTTACCAGTATTGAAAATTCTTTAAGATTACCAGCCAACTATATTCTTCACCGAATAAGTTGGGGAAAACAGCGATATACAGCATTGATTATCAAATCTTTGGAAATAATACGTTCCAGAGATTTATATAAATAATCCAGTATCATTAAATCTGATTTGAAGAATCTTCAGGTCATAGTATTAAGTTGCAGCAACGTAAATTCTCGCATCTGTATTTGCGGAATTCGACAAATCAGTCACAGAAATTGTGGACTGTTGGAGCAGCTGACGTCAGTAACCAGCAAGAGCAGAGAACTGCGGGAGCTCCTGGGCGAACCAGTAAGAAATTGGTATTATTATTATTCTAAGAACCACAATAAGGGTTATATATCTTGTAATTCATGCTCTACCTGACTGCAGCCAAGCAGGGCGACTCGTTATTGAAAAAAATAACGTGAAACACTTCAAAGCATAATTATCACAAATTACACTTTGAATGTTATTATTTATCAATTTCTTATCATCCACCAATATTCCCATTACAGTTTCATTCATCTCGTTCACTTATCCATCTCCTTTTCCCCACTCCTTTACCTTCACAATATCTTCCTTCTGCTCCTTTTCTACTTTATTCTGTACCTCTATCTCCACCTCCTTTGCAGCCTCCCCATTCTTTCCCTTCTCTGCCTGCTTCTCTTCCACCTTTTCTTTTACAGTCTTCTCCACCATTTCCTCCTCCTTTTCCTCCTCCTCCTCCTACTTCAAGTCCACTCCTTCATTCACTTATATCTCGTTTTCCATCACCTCCTCCACCTCAACTTCCTTCTCCTCCTACTTATCATCATCATCATCCTCATCTCCTTCTCATTCCCATCACCCACTTACCTCATGATGAAAGGATGGTTGGGGTGACCCACTCACTCAAAAATAGGGGGTCTGGGGGTGCACCCGCCGGTGTAAACCATTAAATGGCGGCCGCGCCACAAAGCAGTACGAGTCCAACTTGCCATCGGTATTCACTCTCCTCCTCCTCCTCTTCTCGTTTAAGTCCTCCTTCAAGTCGCTCTCAAACTTGTGCACTAATTAATGGGCTGGCTTTATCGCTCAACTTGCGCCTCCTTCGCAGCGCCTTGGAACGTGATCCCTCTTCACTGCCAGAGCTTTCCTCGCTCTCATTTAATTCTTCTCACCTTTTGAATTTCCCGCCGCTTGTCGCCTTATTGAAATCGACCTATTGAAGTTATTGAAATCAGGTCGTTCGCACGTTCCTTTGTCCAGCGTTTCTCACTAGAAATACTGTAATTACGGAGGCGACTTCGATTTGAATGGATTCAGCAAAGAATTGTCATTGCTCCGACTAGTTAGAGATTAACTGTGGGAGGTTGTTAACCTGAGAGTAGTCATTCCTACGAGGAAGTTTCCAGTTATTTTTGAATCGGAAAAGAGATTTCTTACCATTATCTCTGTGAATATTCGTTTTTTCCAATTTTTTTTAAAACCATTTTTCCTGGTTGCAGAGAAAATTCCGCGATCAATTGAAAGTAGAAGGAAAAAACCTCCTCGATGAATGACTGTATGAGATTTTTTTACTCAGTTTCTCCCTCCAATTTGTACTTCGTATCTTCATTTCTCTAGAGAAAGATGACAATGATTTCTTTTTGTTGATGGGTTTATTCCCTGAGAATTCAAATATGCCAAATTCATAATTTATTTTCCATATCAAATTTTATCAATTGACTCACTCCAAATGAACAGACTTTTGAATTTCATGTTCATTATCATCTCCTTCTGTTCTATACAATTTTATTTGGTTCTATAGCTCAGTTCCTATCATCAACCGCTATATTACAGAACTCATCCTTAACACTCATTATGAATATTCAGTTGAATCTTCTCCAGTTCCAAATAATGGTAGAATTGAGTGCTGGGTATCATTAATTGGTTCTCGTTTATTATTTTCTATAGTAGGCCTGCTTATATTATATGATTGAGAAACGTTTACTTATTTTAATCATTTCCTCTCTCACAGGAAGGATAATTTGTCTAAAAAAACAATACATGTCTTCTGAAGCTGGAATACATTATTCTGATCCAAGCTTTTTAAAATGGAAATCCAACTCTTAAAATTAAATTGTGAACGGTTCCAATTCGTAATAGAAATATAATCTCCATATTTTCCCTTTGTATCCGCATTCACTGAATCTTCCATCTTGAAAATTTCTCCAGAATTCAATAATCTACTGCTTCGTTTCTTGTGGGTTGTGACTGGGTTACAGTTAGCAACGTAATACTGGTTTGACATGGGGAATCAAATTGAGCAAGTTTCGTGTAATTGCCTGCAACTCCTACGTTCCAACACAATAATTGCTCCTGAATTGATCCTAATTGAGCTGAAACTGAGCAAGGAATTTTGATCTCCATTCCACAGCACAGACAGTAGTCTGAATTCCGTAGAGTACAAATCGTGCGTGTTCAATAATAATAGAAGATTGTGAAGTCCTTACAGCACTAATTGAATTCAAGTTGATAGTATATGAATAATGAGTAGCAAGACAATATTTATGAAGACATAACATATTCATCACTTTGGTATAACATATTAGTGATTCAGTGATGGTTTATCAATTTTTGAACTGAAATGGCGACTTGCAGGCTTACGTAGTCTAATATTGTGGAAATATGGAATGTTCACTCACTGATTCGAAAGGATGCTTCAGACAATGAGTAAATCCAGTCAATGATGAGTGGTAGAAAGGACTTAAAAGTCCCAACTCTACTAATGAAGAATGTTTTCTTTTTCATTCAAATACTTCTAGTCCAGTCAAGGAAAGGTTATAGTGGGAAAAGTTGGGAAGACAATTTTTAACCCCGCAGTTCTGTTTAGGGTAGTGAGGAGGTGAATATATCAAAAGTCCCCACCACTACCCCCTGTGCTAAGATGGTGAGGGTAGTTTAAAGGTACCATATTTTGGTTTCTCGTGAAAAACTAAAAAATTATGCATCCCAAGGACTTGACTGACATATAAAAAATTGAAGCTTGAATAATTTCCTACAATATCCATTCCACAACTTGTTTCATATCTCCTCTAGTTTCCAAGATATCCGCTTTTGAAGGTATGACATTTTTGAAAAAACACATTTGCCACCAATTTTTTTCTATTTTTGATCTTATAACTTTTTAAAAATCGACTTGAAAAACCCATGCTGATAATGAGCTTTTGGAGCATTAAATTCTCTTCAATATAATGTACAATTTCACACTTTTATGAATTCCCCTACTCCTTTTGCAGCGGCTTTAGTTTAAGTAATTTTGATACGTTTACCTCCTTACCACCCTTAACATAACTGCGGGGTCGAAAATTGTTTTCCAAACATTTCCCTCTATACGGCTTTTTGAGCATTCATTGCCTGGACTATACAGATTTTACTCAATTATATAAGTTTCCAATTCGTCATTCTTGTGTAAAGTTGATGTTGCATAGCAGTTCATAGAGGATCAAGAAATTCAATGATTTATCATTGCAATGAGTGCCTTTGAACATTATATCAAATCAACAGTGCATTCCCAAATTAGAGTGAATATAAATTTATTAATTTTTCAACCTATGTATTGAATCCAGTCGAAAATGAACGTTGAAGTATGTGTAAAAATGAAAAATGGAAATTAAAAAAAATCTTTACAAAGCGGAGTTGGGACTTTTAAGTTCTCTCTACCACTCAACATTGAAAAATATGCTCGATTGTTTGAACACTTGTTCTTTCCCATTTTCAACGAGTAAAACTTATTCGAACGCAGCTTAACGGACACTAAAAGCACAAACCACAAGCGAAACTCCTCTACTAGTGCATTCTTATATCTACTAATATTTATTCAACAGGAATTTATAAGTAATTATCTGCTATTTCTTCACAGTTTCGTCTTCTTTTCATGAATCCTTGGGCAACAATTGAAACTGAAAGAAATCAGATCATTCTGATTAAATGTGTTAAAGAATTGACTCGATGTATGGGTGTGTTCCAGAGACATGCTAAGATGAAAAATGATCTCCATGTAGTTATCATATCCAGATTGAGAATTCCGTTACCTGAAGGCCATTCAAATGTACAATATTGTATCGAATAGTGAAGTACTAATGTGACTATTAATTCTATTGTCAGATCTTAGATCTCCTGTTTCAGTAGCATCTACAGTACTTGAGTTATAATATGACATCATAGATTGGATTAGGTATGAGAAAATATATTTGTTATAATGTCATGTTGTGAATCAATGAGAAGCCATCTGTCTAGCCAAGGTACACTGATGGACAGGTGGCTTATCAGTTGCAATAGTGCACGCATGCATTCCTGCCATCGTTCATCAGAGTTCTCCTTCCACTTGCATTCATGTCCATCCCTATACGCATCCTCCAACAATCCCCTCAACTATCTTCTCGATTGCAAGGCATTCTGTCCTGTACTCATCCTCTATTCAACCGCAATCCCATACCTCATCCTGTTCCTCCTCCTCTTCACCAACCTCTCCCTCCTCCATCTACCCCTCAACTCCTCTTTCACCTCTCATCTCTCCTCCACTCCTCCTGAACCACCACATCATCATCTCGTCATCAATGGATGTCATAAGCATCGCCCATTCCAAATGTTTCCATTAATAGCGATACTTACCTGCCCCATTGTATGTAATATCCCTCGAATTCCCTCCTCTTGCCCTCACCCCTTTGTCATTTTGCATTGGAGTATCCTAATTAATTCCGCAGTAAATGGCCAACCCCTAGTAGGAGACCCTTGTTGATATCTAAGTTATGCCTCATGCGATAACCTACGGTGCTTATGTGACCTCTAAGGAGCCCCATAATTTCACAACTACAGTATCTGGGAGGTTTATTAGCGGCTGTTCTAATCGGTTGAGCCGCGATCAAAATATTCCGTGATGTTTGTTTTTGTAATATGATTATATAACTTCGTTATAATATTATAATATCGGGGCACCGAGCTTCGCTTGTTATTTATTTATTGACTTCTGATAAACCAAACACAATTCTTTAAAATGATTGGGGAAGTACTAACATACAGCCCAAAACTGTTTCTTTCCCGAATTTTGATTAATACACTATAAATAGTCCAGAAAGTAGGTTATCATACACTTGAAATCAGGTTCAATTTTCTGTTCAAACATTTGAAAACCAAAATATTATAATTTAGATTATATACAAACCAAATTAAATAACAAAATAACACTTACTAATCACTTGAAATTGTCAAATAATGATCAACTTTGAAAATTGTGATATAATCTAGTTTAGGAGGATTTTCATGTCATGTCAACAAATCAGATTATGTTGATCAAATCGATTAAATCCCACAGACCTATGCCTATCCCCAGACCCACAATGCCTATGCCTTCCCAATGGTAGCTCTTACTTGAAATTGAAGGCCGCCATTATTGGGGTATTTTAGGAGGAGATATTATATATTACTAGCCGTCAGGCTCGCTTCGCTCGCCATATCCGTCTAGCCAGGGGGCTCCGCCCCCTGGACCCCCGACTGGATCGTCCAAGAATGAGATCAGCAGGCACGCTTCGCTCGCCTGCATTTTTCATTTGGGTATTTTTATCATATGTTAGGACAATCTAGTCGGGGGTCCAGACTAAACGTCTGGCTAAACGGATATGACGAGCGAAGCGAGTTTACGGCTAGTAATATAATATTCCCAGGATTGAAGAAGCAGTGCCCAATCAATTTTTCCGCGATAAATGCATTTAAATCTTCAACTTGGTGCCAACCTAACAGTCAACTCAACTTAATGCCAACCTGACAAAATTATTAATTTAGTTGCCAGTTAACAACTGTTTCGAAGAGGTACTTTATCTAGATTATAGTTCTATGGTAACATATGATATGGAAATTTCAATTATAATTAAGAGATTGGGAGAAGAAGAATATACATGCTAAAAGACGAACTTTAAACCCTTAGAGTTAAAATATTGCCAAAAGATTTCTTAGTGCGCCTCTAAAGGGCAAACTGAACATACCTACCAAATTTAACGTTTTTGGTTCTGTAGATTTTTAGTTCTGCGAGTGAGTGAGTGAGTGAGTCAGTCAGTCAGTCAGTGAGTGAGTGCAATTTCGCTTTTATATATATAGATTCATTTGTAATACTATAGATCACAAAGGCATTGGTGGCATTGGTATGTAATAATCTTATAATTGGTTGCCCCCTCAATGGCGGATTTCAATTCCAAGTACGACACTAGCGCTGCATGTGAGTCTATGCATCTTTAAGGTCTTTGGATTGAATTGTCTAGCTAGATAACATTATTTCTCGCTGTTTGGTTATGATTACACAGCTGGAAATAATTCTGTCTCTCTCCCACACATGCACACGCATCTCCTGTTATCGAGAGACGACGAAATTATCATTTATTTTCCAAGGATGAATTATCCTTTTAATGTCGTTCAGCGAGTTTCCCAAAGAATGAGACCTAGTGCAATCGAATCTTTATATCATAAACCTACTATTTTCCAAATTTTGTGGAAATCGTTAGAGCCGTTTTTGAGATCCGTAAAATATGAATCTATCTATCTATATATATATATATATATATATATATATATATATATATATATATATATATATATATATATATATATATAAAAGCGAAATGGCACTCACTCACTGACTGACTGACTCACTCACTCACTCGCAGAACTAAAAATATACCGGACCAAAAACGTTCAAATTTGGTAGGTATGTTCAGTTGGCCCTTTAGAGGCGCACTAAGAAATCTTTTGGCAATATTTCAACTCTAAGGGTGGTTTTTAAGGGTTTAAAGTTCGTCTTTTAGCATGTATATTCTTCTTATTCTCTTAATTATAATAATTAATAAATGTCCATACCATATGTTAATATAGAACTATAAACTAGAGAGAGTACCTCTTCGAAACAGTTGTTAACTGCTAACTAAATTAATAATTTTGTAAGGTTGGCATTAAGTTGAGTTGACTTTGTTAGGTTGGCACCAAGTTGAGGATTGAAATGCATTTATCGCGGAAAAATTGATTGGGCACTGCTACTCCAATCAGAGCTATTCCTGGAAATATTATATTACTAGCCGTCAGGCTCGCTTCGCTCGCCATATCCGTTTAGCCAGACGTTTAGTCTGGACCCCCGACTGGATCGTCCTAACATGTGATAAAAATGCTCAAATGAAAAATGCAGGCGAGCGAAGCGAGCCTGCTGATCTCATTCCTGGACGATCCAGTCGGGGTCCAGGGGGCAGAGCCCCCTGCTAGACGGATATGGCGAGCGAAGCGAGCCTGACGGCTAGTAATCAGATTTAAAAATAGCCAGATATGAAAATAACCAGGAATAAAAAGAACCAGATAAATACGGAAATTGCTCGCTTAATATAACAGGATAGAATAATATTGTTTTTATTCTAAACTTCTGTTCCTTAGCTAATATTTTTGTCAGATCATGTCAATATTGGTTTCTTATTTGAGAAATATAAAATTGTGAATATTGTGTTTAGAAATAAGTTTTATTGATTTTGAATTCTATAAAATAAAAACTTGGAAGTCAAAGTGCAAATTTTTAGTGAAAAAACATGAATAACCAATACATAACCTATAAAATTGAGTTTTGATAGGAAATGACATTGGGTAATACGGCAAGACAGAACATCCAAAAGGATCTCTCTGCCGATAAAGCCATCTTCTTCTTCTGCTTCAATCGTCCGATTGGTTGGCAGCTTTCCATCTTTGTCTGTCCAGAGCCAGCTGTTTTAGTTGGGTATAGCTCTGGACCCCAAGATCCCGGGTTATCTGCTTCAAATATTGTAGCCGGGGTCTTCCACGAGCCCGTTGTCCACTGATTGCACCTTCCAGTATTGTTAGCGTGAATTCGCTGTGTCTTATAATATGTCCTATCCAAGAATGCCGTCTGTCCCTAAGAGATTTCAATAGAGTTTTTTGTGTCTCTTCAGCCCTTTGAAATACTTCTTCATTTGTTATTCTATCGGTCCATTTTATTTTCAGCATTCGCCTCCAACACCATACTTCAAATGCATAATTGCCTTTTCTTCCGCCTTACCGATAGTCCATGTCTCTGAGCCATATAGTGCAATACTCCAGATACAACTCTTTATAAGTCTCTTTCTCAAATCCAAATTCAGACTTTTGGAGGAAAGCACATTCCGTTTATTGATGAAAATTGCCTTGGCTTCTCTTATACGGCGCTTTATGTCTTCTTTGTCTTTTCCATCCTCTGAAATAATGCTACCTAAGTATTTAAATTTTTTTACTTGTTTGAGGGCGTTATTCTCTATCTTTACTATTTGAAAATCAGGATTCTTGGAGCATATCATCACTTCTGTCTTAGCCTTATTTATCTCCATGTAAAATTCATTTTTGAGAATGTCATGCAAGGTATTCAGTGCTCTCTCTAGATTACCTTTATCTTGTGCCACTATTGCAATATCGTCTGCAAAGCGGAGCATTTGCACTCTTAATCCATTTACCTTGATTCCTGAACAATATTCCTTACATTCATTGACAGCCAGTTCTACATAGATATTGAACAAAAGCGGTGACAAACTACAACCCTGCCTTACTCCTCTCTTGATGGCAGCTTCTCTTTGTTTCTCACCCACCTTTATAAATGCTGTTTGAGCAGTATACAGCTCTCTTATGATCCTTCTGTCTCTGTAATCTACTTTGATTGTTTTGAGTGTTTGCATGAGGACATTCCAATTTACCCTATCAAATGCCTTGAGTAAATCTACAAAAGCAATATACACCTTCTTATTTACTTCGAAACTCTTTTCCACAATGTTCCTTAAACACAATATAGCTTCTCTTGTTCCTCTATTCCTTCTAAAGCCATAAGAATGAATAAATAAATAAATACATTTTGTGGAAGTTTGCAAATTTCAGGTTTTTCCTCAGCATCAAATGCTCCAAAATATTCGAAAATTACATTTAACTCCATGCATTGTCTCTCGTCTCAGTATTCTAATAAGATTCCATGTAACAGACAAATTTTAATTTTATCTGAAGAGTTTTCAGTTGTCTCAGTGTTTCACAAATTCAATACACTCCTTTGTCTCTTTGCCAGTGCCAATATCTTCGATCTTTTCAAACTTTGTCATAAGCTAGTAGAATAATAATGTAATTATAAGCTTTCCTTGACATTTATCTTCCACTAACTAGAAATTTAATTTGGAGGTAATTATTACTATTGCTATTTTTTCACTCTGGAGTATTTGGTTCAATTATCAGTAATTGCTGAGTGATGCATCTTGATAAAAAAATCCAATTTTGTTTTGCAGGGTAGACTACTGGGAAAAGTTGATGCCTACTTTTCGTCTTTCAGAAGATGCAACTATCCTAGAGTAACTACGCAGGGCGTAGTCGAAATAGTACACGAATGTGGGCGGTATTCAAGGTAAGCATAATTCTCAATTTTCCGCAAACAATACATAATTAATCAATTTTGAATTCAATAATTAATAGATGAGGTAATTTGAACGAACTAAATTTGAACATAACTGAATATGAACAAGGAAACAATCACTCGTGAACTCCTTCTTCATTATAATAACAACTTACATCGAGGGATCAAGAATACAAACTTCCAGTACATAGCCTTCAATTCTAATCCCTTCCGACAGTGTTATTTTTCCATAAATGTAGGTCTACTCCGTTCGAAGGTGGAGCACCTTGTTTTGAGTGATTCTGTAGTTGAGTGCTCTAACCAGAATAACTTTGTTGTTTCTCAACAGCTTACCAACTTCATCCAATTTTGTTCAGAGATTAAACTCAGGTTGAATGAATTCCTGCCTTCAACTGAGCCTACTCTTACTCATGAGTTCGGTGTGCTCGAAATAATATTTGATATTCATAATGTGTTTATTCATAGCGTGATGTTCTGTATGAGTTTATTCTTGTAAATGGTCATGGAATAATTTGGAATGATGATTATCTTTGCAAGCATGGACGGTGAATAAATTTCCAGGCATACAGTACTATAATGATGCAAATAATAAAGTAAACTACTGCATAATATGTTAGAAAAACGAGGGTAGAGCCTGTCAGAAGCACATACTACAATCATTTCAATTTATATAATTTTACTGGCAGTGCATTGTGTGGTACCATAGGGTAAAAAAAAACTGTTCAATAATTCAATTCTACTGTTCAATCGCCTATTCATTCGTCTCTGGTGATTTGAAAAAAAGTAGGATATGGGAATAAAATATCCTCAAGGTAAGTTTCCCATGAATATAAATAATGTTTTCTACCTAGTAAACATTTTTGTATTGCATCCTCTACTAAAATATCGAGATCATAACGATAGTGTATCACTAAAGCTTTGTACCCTACTTTGTGAAAATACGTTTTGGGAGTTGCCCAGTGTTGTAGCATATAGGAGGTTGGCAAAAAGCTTTCTGCTCTGTGTCAGAAGGCAATTTGACGTAATTGGACGATGCAGTCAGGAGAGGAGCATTTCTTTGACGTTGTGAAAGATGTCGTAGAACGCGTTCCTATAACTTACTCAATGTCAACGGAGTCTTCAAATGCTTTCAGTCAGAAAGATTAGAGGCACCATGTAATATGAGTTTAGAGTCGATCACATCACTGTTCATGAATCTGTTATTTTGCTCTGAACAATAAATTCGTTTGCGATAGCTTTCTTATCTCTTGCAAATGATGAAATGAGTTCATTTTAGATTTTTTCAAAAATAGTTTGAAAAATAACTATACTATCAAAGCTGTTCAGTTATTTTTTTAAAAGTATAAACATTCTATACCGATTATCTCCTTCCAGATGTTTCAGTGGAGGTCCTTTCCTTGGAACATTAGAAAAATATCAAAAGATTTTAGAAATTCACGGTATAAATTTAGCTATCTCTACTTGATTGATTTTCATTCTCACCATCATTATGGGATTAAATAGCATTTGAAGAATTTCCATGTCAAGCTTGTAATAATAATCACATAAATTTTCACCATGTTCCATAATTCCTCTCACTTTATCATTTTCCAGGGCAATTCTCATATGAAAAAATAAGGAAAGAAGCGTTGAAAAACGTACCCCATTCTATGCTCACTTTATCGTTCAGTGTCATACTCGTTTTTCCACTGTATCAAGCATGAAATGGAGTGTGATAATCTGCTCGACCAATAACCTAGCGATGAGCATGAAGTTCAAAAATATTCATTATCTCCTGGTAAAGTTCACAGTCTGCAAATTCCATTTCAATGCTTTTCAAGCGTGCTTGAACATTGGGACATTGATAATGTTTGCTCTCTGAGACCATCACGATGATCAAATATCATGTTGGTCCAACAGTGAATTATGGATGCATTTGCGGTTATTATGATTTTTCACAGCTACAGTCATTCACTGTGCCGGGAAAGTTTGCACCTAAGCCGTCTTATAATATTTCGAATCGACAGAAAAAATCTTACAAACCAGTAATCGACCGAACGTAGTGAGGTCTATGTTTTAATTCGGATTTTCTTTTGTCTGTATGAAACGCAATTACAGCCTAACGCGTTGATAGAATTCTATGAGATTTGGCATAAATATTCCTTTTTCAACTGCGCGTCGATGTATACACAAGATTTTTTGAAATTTTGCATCTTAAGGATAATATGGAAGGAGAAGGAATTTCTCCATACTCCTATATCACTCTATAATTATCATCTACTCTGAAGATAGGATTAATCAGACTATAGAATTATTCATGATCAATCAGCTGACAAATGATTACACAGGATGTCTGGAGAAGCCAGTCTATTTCTGTATTTCTATAAGATCTATCTATAGTTCCAATCAAATACCTTAGAGAGGTATGCATCTTTAAGGTCTTTGGTTCCAATATTTTGTTTTGCAGTCATGGTATTATTATGCATGCCCATCAGTATCAATATTCTCACTTTTGGAAAAAACGAATTTTATAGGTGACTAGTAGGTCACCTGTGCTTCGCTACGGGAGTTAAAAGATAAAATTATTTTTGTGAAAAATGTATAATCTAAATCCTACCAAAATTGTAATAATCGTTTTTGAGATTGTGCCACAAATTGGCATGAAAATTATTGAGTCAAATCATTCTAATAATTATTAATTGATGTGTTGGAAATGCTCTGTAAAATAGTAGTCTAATTGCAGCGAATTTTGTAGAATATTGGGCGGGGCTTCAGAGTTGACCTCGACTCTATTCATTGGTAATTAATATTTCCTTCCCGTTGACAGTTATCAAATTAGTAGTGATCAAGTTATTTTTGTTTTTGCTTGGTGCAATTGAAGAATAAATTAAAAATTAAGTTGATTCGGAATTCGATGACTCTGGTATCCATGGATCTCTTGCTTATTCTGGAATTTTTGGCATAGCCTGTCGCTTACTTTTCGTTTCACTTATCCAAAAGTGTAAAAGCAGCCAATCCACTGATTCTTTCTTCCATGGAAGTCCATTCATACGTAAAAGTCTATCCATAGTAGTTGGTATAACATTTATTGTAGCTGATTTTTCATGTCCTAAACTTCACTATCATAACATTTAAGTGGGGTCATTTTAATGTGAATTTGCATAAATCTGAATAGAGTTTATTCAATCACTTTGATTATTGACTACCATTATATGATTTCTTTCCTTGATCTTAGCTTGAAACCAAAAGCTTTGGGATGAAAATTTGGATGTGAACTAACATGTAATTCAATTCAATTTCTATCTAAATATTGCCAACTTTAGTATTTACTTGTGATCCATCAATATCAATAGGTTTGTCTTGTGTCATGTAATGACATCATGAAAGGAAATAGGAGCAGCTGATGAAATATTATGTTTTTTTTCGATTTACTTTTTAGCTGATTTTTAAACATGAAAATATCAGGCCCAGTAGCACAAAATCCTGTTCAATTTTAATCAGGATTAAATTTCATGTGAATTAATCAGAGCAGGGTTTTTTTTAATAGAAGGCTTCTCTGATTGATTCTCGTGGTATTTAGTCCGGATTATGAATTAACTGACAGTGCAACTGGCTCTCTCAAGGCCATGGCTGCGTACAAACGATGTGTTTGGAGAGATCGATTTAAAATTTATTTTGCTATAATCCGGTCACTTTCTGAACCTATTTTCCCAGATGTTCCATGAATACTGCAATGTTTTAAAATAAGGTCGCCAAATTTGTTAACTCAACTACAGCTATTATAATCTTTTTCATTCGCTCACACTCTCTTACGTTTTCAAGAGACTATGGAAAAAAATTGTAATCAGCTGCTACTTGAGGGACCAATAATCCTTTCTCAAGGAACTTCAGCGAATTTTCCCAGAGTTGAGATCTGTTCCAAAATAATGTTTTTTTTTGTCGCAAACCCACTATCTTCCTGATTTAATTGAAATCGCTAGAGCCGTTTTCGAAATTCGTCCGTCATGCATAAATATCCACAAACACACATAATTATTCAAACAGAAATTGCTTTCAGTATTTACTGACTTCAATTATTATGATTTCGTTCAATGGGAGCTTATTTCACAAAATAATAACAGCTGGCGTCGAAAGCAAAAATGTCAAACATGATTGAAATTGAAAAGTAGCGATCATCAACATTATTATCTTCTTCTGATTTAAAGTAACCAAATTAGTAAGTAAGTTTCACAACAATGTGTAGGCATTGTTTGAATGGGGAGCATTGATGCTATTGATGAGGAATACTGACAGTCAACGAACTGTTATGCATATTCTCCAATACCTTCTATTTTCTTTGGTAAAACCATCAATGTTTGGGAAGAATAATTGATTCATGGGAAAAGCGCCTTACTTCTATGGAAGATATTTTTACATTAGGAAAAGCAGCAACAGATATTTAGCCGTTTCAATAAATAACCCCTTTCTTTCGCCCTAGTTGAATTTTGACCGAATTTCCTCATTATTTGCAAACAGGTGGAATCTATTCAAACGGAGACTTCTGAAGTTTCAAAAATACCCTCCATATATCATGGTGAATTATTAAAATTTCATCGAAATTGTTTAGCAGTTTTCGCGATTTGTAAAATCAAACAAACAAAATAATTAGTCTTGTTGATAGAATAGGATCAAAATTATAGAAGCAACTCCCGTCATATAGCTTTGTTTTATGAAAAAAACATTAATTATCTATACTCCCAGGAATAGCTCTGATTGAAGCAGCAGTGACCAATCAATTTGTTCTCGATAAATGCATTTTAATTAGTTCTTCAACTTGGTGCCAGCCTAATGAAGTCATCTCAACTTTATGCCAACCTGACAAAATTATTAATTTAGTTGCCAGTTATCAACTGTTCCGAATAGGTACTCTCTCTAGATTATGGTTCTATAGTAACATATGATATGGACATTTCAATTATAATTAAGAGATTGGGAGAAAAAGAATATACATGCTAAAATACGAACTTTAAACCCTTATAAACCACCCTTAGAGTTGAAATATCGCCAAAAGATTCCTTAGTGAGTACCTAGGACGTATAAGGAAGCTATATTCCAAGTTCTGTTGTAATCCATCCAGTTGTTCTCCAGAAATCGTGATCAGTGAGTGAGTGAGTGAGTCAGTGAGATAAGAATTTTATAAGTATAGATTAAAAATATCAAATGAACTAAATAATGCTGAAGAAATTATAATATTTTTGATTGTAAGAAATTAATTTTCATAAGATGGAAAGATTATCACGAAACTGGATGGATTATATCATATGGAATACAAATTCAAACGTGAACTGAGTTTGTTAACATTTAAAACAGGTGACATCAGGTAGGCCTACTTGTGGATGAGAATACTGCGTGAGGTCTGTGAACAGTAACAGAACCACTAGTATTTATAAATCAATAATTTGCGTTTCTAATCGACCCTAAATCCACAGAATTTCTAGTATCGAGTAGTAGTTAACATTACCTTTTTTTATTTTTCATATAAGATTTCTCTATCATGTCAATTTCTGAAGATAAGGATTCTACCCACAATCAATGAATAGGCTACAGTTCTAAGTTCTCCCAGAGCAACTGTACGTTGCTGAGGGTAGTATGAAATAATAAGTTTACGGTATATTATTCTCCTATCTGATAAATTGCTTAGCAGCTCATTTCTTGAATGTAGATATAGATCGAATCAGAGTTCATTATCACATTCTACTCACTTCGTTGATCTTAGCGTGTGCTCACAATAATGGCACGGGTGATGGGTCGGTCCAATATTGATAAGAATAAGGTATTGATTGATATTGCTTATCGATACTTCTCATTGCTCATTCAATGTACAATAAAAAGACTGCACAATAAAAATTACCCAAATAAACGAAACTTCAATATTTAATATGAGAAAATGAAACCGACTTCTATTCAAAATGATGCCCACATAAGTTTTTGCTTCTGCATAACTAATGAGATGAAAGATCTTGAAGGTGATAAGATGATCGTGCTTCAAACCATTTGGTCACGCTGGTAGAACAAATAGAAACATATATTTCAAATTGGGAGAATAGATATTTCTCCAGCATTTCTGAATTGACTGCAGATCCGGTTGCTGGTCTGTAAGTAGCCTAATACGTTCTTCAAAACTATAGAATTAGAGATTAAATATAACTTGAAAATTACTGTAATAAAGTATCTATGAAGTCGAGAATGAAGTATTCTTTTTTGTATGATAGAATGTAGAGGAATACTTTCCTTCTCAATAGGTGATAAGCATCATAAGCATCAATCAATAATAAGTGATATTTGGGAGGCGTTTTGTGTCCACCATGAGTGGAACATTTCTTCAAAACTAGATTTTCCTATTTTGTATCATAGCGGGAAGATAGCACAATCCATCTATCTATCTTCATATCTATCTGTCTGTAGCACAAGCTTATGCTATCCTAATACTTTATGGTTGTATCTAATTTGACAAACATGGTCTGGTCTTTGGAAATTTGCTGCATTTGCAACCGTTTTCATGAATTGTATGTGTATCGATGGGTTGTTGGAAGTAAGATCTGCTGGTGACTTGATGATTGCGTTGCAGATTCCGCGACATTCCATCGGTGTGGTGACAGACCCTTCTCCATGAATTGTATGTGTATCAAATGGTTGCTGACTTGATGATTGCGTTGCAGATTCCGCGACATTCCATCAGTGTGGTGGCAGGCGAGCACAGTGCTGGTGGGAGCTGGCAGTGCATTGAGCCTGCTGGTGGCAGTAACTGCCCTGGCTGCCTGCTGCATCAGCTATGTCGTACACACTGCCACTGCGCGCGCTGCCGGATGCATTCAGCTGCTGGCTGGTGAGTACCCACATTTTTGAAATTCTTTGACTTTGTAACAAATTTCCTTGAACGATATTATAATGTAGGTTAGAATACTCACCTGTGTACGTTATTCCATAGAGTAAAGTTATGTAAGATTATTTGTCTCTTTTCATACTTCAGCTTCACTGAATTATTGCTGTCCATGTACTTCTGATTGCTCCAAAAATTAATAGATCTTGAAATTTTTAGAAAAGACGTAGTACTGTCTCTACAGAGTACTGAGTGGTATTCCAAGATAAGAGGATTTTGCTGTATTTTGTCTTGATTCTATAAGTTTGTCGCCGTAAAATAGACTCACACTTTCCAAGATAGTTATTTGAACGAAGTGGGTCAACGTCTACTGTTCACAGAACTACTAGTACTGGGTTGCACCAAAGTTTAATATACACAGAGTAATGAGTCATATGTATGGGAACCCTTCAATAAGTTCAAGACTGTTGTAGCTATAATACTGTAACTTTCAGGAGATGAGTTATTGGTCGCATACTTCACCTTTTGCCGTACAACTGAATTTCAACCCCTCATAAGGGAGTGACTTAGAGGTTGTAACTTGTAACTCGAATATTTTAAATGTAAACATCCATTGTGTGGTACATCATTCTAAAGGGCTTTTCAAAAAAAAGAAAAATGACATCAATAAAAATGTTCTATGATGTTGTATCCAAAATGGCGGCTGATTGAAGTTTTAATTTTTAAAGAAATGAGGGGTTGTAACTCAAACATTTCAATTGTTGTCCATTGTGTGGACATCATTTTGAAGGCCTTTCTAAAGTTTAATCAGCCACCATTTTGGATAAAAGTATCAGTTTACAGTATTATATCTACAACAGTCTCCAACTTATTGAAGGGTTCCCATACATATGACTCACTATGTATATAGATCTATTACACTTTAATGCGACCCAATAGATAGATAGATCTTATAATCAAGGCTCCTTCATACACAGTGTTTGGTCCTTGATTGTAGACCAAGTCATGAAACCAATACAGAAATAGGCACAACTTTTTTCCGGCCTTGAGGCATTATTCAATTATTGGGGTATTATTTTCGTTTCATATTTCCTAAAATTTTAATAGTTTTTCCTTGAATTTTCAATGTTTGGAAGTCTGTTCTGTGCAGTGTCTAGCTCAGATACTGTGTTGAAGCTATTGCAAATAATGTAGGCTTTTCATGAAATAAGAACATAATTATTATTAAACGAAAATCCATATTAATTGCTGTAAATCTCAGTAATTTCCATCTGTGAATAATAGCACTGTTAATTGTGAACTCATATTGTATGAGAACTCTTGTTGACTGGAACTAATCCAAAATTACTTTTCCATTTCAGCTCTCCTAGTATGTGGTGGTATAGTAGTGTACCCAGTCGGCTGGGACAATAGGGAAGTAAGAGACTGTTGTGGAAACGAGTCTCATGTATATAAATTAGGTAAGTATGGTAAAAATTGATTCTTAGTGTTATCAGACACCGCAACTGATTTGTTGAAAATCCTAAATTGGCCGTTTTATAACTCAAAATACGAAAGACTCAGAACTAATATTATTAAGGAAAATAATCCATATTAATAGAAGTTATAAACATTATTCTCTTCCCATTTTGGATAATATCCTATTAGGATAATGCTGCCGATTATTTGAAATAATCATTCAATTTCGGTGATTCAACAAGGTTTGTAATATTTGTAACAGATAATAAGTCAAGGATTTCAAGGATAATAGGTGTCAAGGATTTCCACAATGATTAAAGAAAATCCCATTCTTCAAAATCACAATGTGAAATTAATTTTTTCAACTAATCTGTTTGCAACCAAAAATATATTAGAGGTGTCCCAACCTCCTGAATTTACAACACTCAATTCTATTCAATTTAGTTTAATAATTCCACTTTTAGCCATTCTCACTACTTATACAGTGCTAACAATTCTCTGTTATAACATTTTGTGAAGTATGGAGGATCAGAAAGCAGCGGTTGGCGAAATCACAATGATTGTACTGAGTTATTATTTTTCTGTGCTAGAATTGAATACATTATTGTGAATGAAATGTGACTTATTTACATGGAAATGTTATAAATGGCTTTTCTATGTCTTTATGCATTTTTATGGCTTTCACAAGCCAACTTATTATCATAAATAACGAAATAACTCTGTTCACTTGTTATCCAAACATCTTATATTGAAACGTGTTACAAAATTCCATTCATTGAGAGCTCAAGCTTGATTTCCTAGGAGATTCCATTTATTATGATGTAAAAAAGAATAGCTCTTATTCTTCGTGAATACGCTTCGAGAATTACTCTACATACCCAGTAACCCACTTCTACGCTTCATATCTTTATGAATCTACTTTATATCTTCATAGGATCGCAGATCGTGTGTCGTCGGGCCCTTGTAGTGATTTTAATGTCAACGTTTATTTTCCTGGTAATTTAATTTTCCTTTTCATTAATTCGTGGCAGTAGAATGATATTTGGTGTTTGCAAGATTGCAAATACTAATTTTCCTTGTTATTGAATAATTAAATTAGGATGATATTTGGTATTTGAATGATGTGAAAGCGAATGTGTTGATTTGTTTCAGGGACATGCCAACTGTCGTGGTCGGCGTATCTGATAGGCGGAGCCGTCCTACTGCTGGTGCTCTGTTTTGGCATGAGCTTCTGTGCGGCGCGAGGCAAATCGCCCGCTGCCTCCTTCAGGTTCTGACCACACCTCTCCAACTAAGCCCGGCTGCCCAATGGCCAGCAACCACAACACGAAATGGTCACCAGATTCTGACACCAACTCATTCACATTCACGTCAACTCATTCTCCAACAAACAATGATAAACTCGCACCGCTGTACTGAATTGGATCGAAATTGGGGGCATGGAAGATTCTTTATATATATAGTTGCGTACAGACTTATGTGCCACGAACATTTCGCTTTCCATCAGCTGATGCTATGCTCACTTACAGAAACAGTACCGTAAGATACAGATATAATAATCATAGCATCAGCTGATGAAAGTGAAATGTGCTGATGAAATACGCGTGTTCGTTGCGCTCTAGTCTGTATGCACTTCATGATTCATTGACTCTACACAGATTTGTTGCAAAATTTCTCTACATTGAGTTGAATGGGTATTCCACCTTGACTCATAATATTCATAGATTGACTATTATGTTGTCATCAGTTGATTATGTCATCATTATTATCGAGTATTGATAGTGTTATTCAGTGTTGTTATCAGTTACTGGATGTAATTTATATGGAGAGTGTCAGATTATTAAACCATGAGCTACGTTTACTCAGTTGTAATAAAATCTTATTCTTAATGTGGAGGTAATTTATATCCACTAAATATTAATCTGATACAGGATTATATTCTATTGGAATGCATCTTAGAACAGTATTATGAATTTTAGAATCAAACGTCGAGAACAGGATGAGAACTTAGTATTGGAATAATGAAAAGAAAATCATTTCTGAATTTAAACAAAAGTATGTGAAAATTCTATTGGATGGGAAAATTCATCTAGGCCTACTAATGATAGGAATCCAAATATTCGCATTGTTATCGTCTTATATGACGGTATAGTGATGTGAAAGAATATTACAACTTTGAAAAAAATTGCCAATATGTTTGTAAATTAGGCCTATCATTGAAATTTACCGCAATAATGTACATCTCTTCTCAATCATTTTTCAATATGATATTGTTAGTGCATCCCAACGAGACGATATTCTTCAAGCTATAAGAAGCATAAACATAAGGGACATCATTGCAAAGTAACTTATTTATAACCTGATTGTTTCCCATGTATGGAAATAATAAAATCTACTACAGAAACTGTATTACACCTAATCAGTGAAATTTATTATACAGTCTCTTCATACTTAAATAAGAAAATTCTTCATAATATTGCGATTTTCATCATTGTGAATGTGTGAAAAGTTTATCAAATTATAGAAAAATCCATCAAGCTCACAACTAGATACATACAAATTGAAATCCATCACATTAATAAAGAGCACTCGCAGTTTCTCGCCAAATCTACACTGATGTTGGGAGAGACCACATTCTACATGGAATATAATGTTACAACAATATTATCATTTTTTATTGAAATTTCAAGTGACCTTATTGATAATAGGAATGCATAATATTCCAATCATAATCTTTGAAAATGAACTGGACATTGTGTTGTGGAACAGCCATTGGAGCAAGGATTTGCATCCATTACTAGAATGCTTGGTAATATCATCATTGCTGAGCTTGGAGTAGTGGTGACTGAGTTGTACGATATCGTTGAGGGGAATAATTGTGTTTGTGTTCATTGATGTTTACTTCCTTGTGGATGCTGGTTAATATTAGTTCGAGTCTTTATATCAAACACTCCAGCTTGCTGCATGTAGTTTATTACGATTGAAATTATTGCAATTAATATTGACTCTTAGATACTACCAAACTTACACTAGCCAAAGTTTGACAGTCATGAAGTTTCGGTAGGCCTACACTCAAATGTATGAATTGATTTTCACACTTGTCAACAGCAGAGTTATGGGTAAGTCCAGAATTTTATTCAGTTTGCTCAAACATGTTATGATTCCCAAAATAATGAGTTAGGCCTACCGTACTTGTTTTATATACAATAAGAGAAAACATTACCGTGTATACTATTATCAAGCATAGTTCCATGTCAAATATGGAAGATCTAATATTTATTTTTCATATATAATAATATTAATAAACCTATAATCAACTAAGTTCATTTCCTTTCCCTTGTTTTATCTAATATTATTTTTAATTATTCCAAGAAAGCATTGCATCGTCAAATGAGCTGAAAATGCTTGGATGCAGTTAAAAAATTGAAAATGAAGTCCATATTTATAAAGATCAAAAACATTACAATATTGTCAATAAAATATAGAATGAAGTCGATGTAATTATACGATGTTGAAGATTGAAATAAATATGATATTGAAATTATTGAAATGCTACAATAGGTATATTAATATAACAGTTATTGAACGGAAATCGAAATTTCCCTGAAGACTCCACCTGCCTTTACCCTCAAATCTCAATGTTGCAGTTGCAGGGGTATCAGAGTAGCTGATATCATGCGATATCAATTTGAGTTTTCATTTATTAATATTTTTATCGATGGAATATATAACTACATATATATTTTCATAATATAATGATAGTTGACCTTCACATCACTACTACTCCTTACCGCTATATTATATAGGTAACATATTTTCATCAGCAATGATGATAACAGCTCTTTCTAGGTAAAATAGCTTACTTGTATGGTGAAACCATACAGCCAAGTGATAAAAATAATTGTATATAAATCGTCACCTTGCTCATGTAAATAGAAATTTAGCCTGCAAATTTCCCATTGTAAATACTGATAATAATAGTTACTTGAAATGTATCGTAATATAATATTGTATTAATCGCATTTCTGCCGGTGTAAATAATCGATTCAGAGTAGCTATTCACATTATGAAATTTTTGCTGGGCATTCAAATTGATTTGAATATTTATTTCAATTTCAATTCCATTGATGTCATGCATTGTACAATAATACAATATTGACACAAGTCAAATATATAGTAACATTTACATTGGTACATTACATTGTAAAAATATTAAGATATTAAAATGACGAAAATAACTCAATACGATGACAAGTTGACAAGAATCACATCATTTTAAAAACCTCTCGATTCAAAAAGTTCCATTACACTGTAAAAGGATTTTTCGATCAGCCAGTCCTTCAACTTGTTCCTCAACAAAACTTCTGATTCAATTTCAGATGTAACAGGTGGGAGAGAGTTTAATATTTTCCTGCTCATGTGATCAGGACTACCTTGGAAAAAATACGTTCTATGAGCATTCCTAGACCTCGCGTTGTACCCGTGTATATCTGATCCTCTAGCCAAGGAAGCTCTATGTTTGAGTCGATGTAGTGCAGCCTCGAGTATGTATAGACAGGGAAGGGGCAGAATCCTTGCACTTTGAAACAGTGGCTTGCAAGGGGTTGTGGGAGGTTTCCCCAGCACCATCCTGAGCACTCGCTTCTGTGCCTTGAATACTCTGACAATTCCAGTTGATGAGTCACAAAAGATCAAGCCGTATGTCAGTAGCGGTTGAAAGTATCCATAATAAGCCACGAATACTTCTTTCTTGTTCAGACTCGTCATTAATCTTGAGATAGCAAATGTCGCCCTACTAAGTCGCTTATGTACATGATAATACCAAGTACCCACTGTAGGGTACTTAATGTGCATGCATGCGGATTTATTTTGTTATGAATAAGTTGATTATATAATCATCGATTTTTCTCTCAGGGTCATATTATATAAAGTTGATTCACGCAATACCAGTATGCATATAATTATAAGATGTGCTTCAGAACAATGCGTATTAATGTGAACTTTTTATAACACAAATGAACAGATCATTTGGTAAATTTCAGTTTTTCAAGTGAATGGAGTAGGCAGTGTTTTATAAATACGGTACAGTGAGTATACTGAAAATTCAATAGAAATTTGTATTGAATTCATCAATTTCGATCTGGATAATGTAACTTATATCATTCTATTATTGATTGTATTCGGTTCATATTCAATTTTGAATGCCCAATCAATTTCATTACGATGTAGCTTGCAATTTTCGAGGAGTTAATAATTTGTTACATAAGCAAAATATTTTTCTACATTAGAATACATTTTTTATAATTGAGGCTTGCACTAATTAGGAAGATAAGTATATTTCGTGTTATTCAAAGTGTAACGCAACTGGATGTTATTTTACTATGTTTCAGTATGGTAACTTGGATTCAGCCTTCATAGAAGGCATTCGAAAAGGCACTATTCTCAATAAACCGCAACGTGTACTGCATAATGTAGCTTTATTGATGTGTTCATTATATTGATGTGTCACTTGTACTTATACAGAATATCTAATAAGATATTTTTTAGAAGAATGAAAAGTCAGATATTTATGTTTCTGTCAGCACTATTTATAAGTTCACCAATAATATGAAGCTATTCCAGAATTGAATATTATGTATAGTACCGCAATCAAATATTTTGTATGTGATTCTGACAATTCAGAATATCCATCGTACTTGTTTATAATAAATAAGAACCATGACACGTAAATTCAATTCATTAAAATATTCCACGTTTAACTCTATGATTTGAAGTGATATATTCATGAATAGTCTTGGATGAGGAATGAGTATTTATTTTTAAATGTTGTTTTTAATCTCATAAGAGAAAAATTTTTTGGAGAGAATAAATATTGAGGTATTTATAAATATTCATGAGTCTTATTGATCATTTGCCATCCTGATATCATTTGATAGTGACTGGTTTAGTGAATTTTTCCATTACAGTATCAAAATGATGTGATTAGACCTTAAGGTCTAATGTGATGTGATTAGACCTAATAATAATTATTACATTAGCTGAATAACTTTCAAACTGGACTAATGTGTTGAATGACCTAATAAAACTCTCCCACACCAAAAATAATCCAGTTGAATAGAATTCAGAATTGAGTTAATATAATGAAAAACATTTTTCTAGGGCCACTCAATGTTTCAACTAGTCAACTATTACACTTCTGTTAACGCTTCATTTATGTTTGTAAAGACACAAAAATAATAATATATCAATAAACGAGTTATTCATTAGACAAACGTTATAGCTTTATTTTCAATTGTATAAAAGGACACCTACTTTTCGATTAATTTACAAACCATAGGCTCTAGTTATAGACATAGCCTACTGTTATTCAATTTTATCTTCAACCACTACATAACAAACTGAATAGTTTTGATTGAAAATGACTCCACGGTGGTAGGCCTATGGTGAAGGGCAGAAAAGCTTTGGTATAGACTGGCTGCATGTGACCCATGAGAGAATCATTGATTTTATGTCACAACAATGACCGAAATAGCCTTGGACTAGTTGTCACTTATGCCACTCCTGACGCAATCAACCCCAAAATAGTCAACACTTTTGACTTCATGACATTGCATCCATGAGATTTAGGTACTGAAAGCATTGTGGTGTTTTGGATAAGATGCGAGTCGAGCAGGTTGTGACTGTCAGTTGACATATTAGACCATATCATACCGTGTATATTGGATTGAATTGAATTGAATTTATTTCCAAAAATCACATACAAATACTTGTACAATACAACCACTAAAGTATGCACTATACAATTACCCACAAATATACATTTATTGTAACTTGCACAGCAATAATTATCAATGTAATATTCGGCACTGCCAACATAAGACTCCTTGTGTGTTGGCAGTGAGTTGCGGTTAACTTATTCTGCTTCAATTCTAGTCAACTAAAAAGAGATAAGTTATACAAATTAAATTAAATAGAGCTAAAGAAAGTATTACACCAATATACAAACCTCTCAAAGGCTCAGAAAAAAAAACTTAAAAACTAAAGAATAGTACATACTATTGACAAAGTAGTATTCAATTAATTAACCAATGTGACGTCTTGAGGCCATCATGACAATGAATCTTTCACAAAGGGAATACATAAAATAATACAATAAAAAAATCCTGTAAGATGATGTGGGAACATTTACAATACCTGGTTCAAGAACGTGAAAATAGAAAAACCATTGCTCAATGTTTTTAGTAACAATGCTTGCTGGATACAATATTATACTTTATACAACTAGTTTAAAGAGTATGTTATGCTCAATCCAATAATCTATACTTTTTCTTAAATGACGTGTCATTTGTTTATCTATAAAATCGTTTGGGATTTTATTTATAATGTAGCTACAATAATATGTAAATTAATGCCTGCATAATATTATGGTTAGCTTAATGAGTTCTGTGTTAAATCTATTGTTAATACGTGTGTTATGGGGTGTAATGTTTGCAGGAAAATCAGATTTATTCTTATTAATATGGAGTATTATATTTTTCATATAATATTTTTCATATATATTACAATTTTTTAATATATTACAATATTCTATACAAGTAGAAATCATGGAATACGATATGGTTTTATGTTGAGGGAATAGAATGCTAATCAAAAACATGAAAATGTTTTTCTGTTTTTTTCCAACAATTATTAATTTTCTTGTAATAGCCTACCACTATACCGGTACTACTAGACTATCAAGCTTCTTTGAGAGAGTCATAATGATTCAATATAGTTATTCATTATTCAATAGAGAAATAGTAATCGAAGCAGATATCATCCAAATGTATCAGAATATTATAATTTATTTTAGTCATCTCTATTTTATCCGGTCAATCATCTCTAGTGAAAATAATAGATAAATAAAATGAATAAATTAATGTGTTAATATATAATTATGTTACTAGCTGGGTATCTGCTTCCATTAATATATTATTATTATTATTTCCGACAAAAAGGATATAATTCAAATTGAGAGAGTTAAAAGACAAGTGAATAGCTGTAGACTATCAAAATAGTCTTTATAATTCCTTCAGATACTGATAATCACAAACACGGTGGAGTTGATACTTTTCCACTTCGAGTTTTTGTAGAATGTAGTTCTATATTATTGAATTCAATCCGTTAAAAAGATATTTGATAACACTTGAGAAAATTTTTATTCTTTTCAACATTCTATTCAATTTATGAAAATTCGGGAAAGGAGGAGTTTTGAATTTTGTCTGTTGGTACTTTCCTCTTTCCCAAACTGAATGAAATGGATAATTCATTGCTGTTTTTTATTATTTTTCACTTCACACGTATATATTATGTGATACTCCTAACATACTCTTAAAAATAGTGTCGGTTTCCATTAGCCTATATTTATTTATTTATTTACATAAATACATACATGGAGACAACAGGCTAAACCCTTATGTCTCCTTGAAACATTGAACATCTTCATTCAAGAATCAGATTTAGAACAAATAACAAGCTGATAATTACAATTCTACACCTGTCTATGGCTGCAAATGGCCTATGTCTATGAATACAAGTAAGATCAAGTTCATTACTTTTCAACTCCTCCATTTTGCAGCTAGAAAGTTTAATGAGTTGGTCGATTTGAGTGTACCCCAGCAGAGCGTTCCTGTTGATTTTCTAGGAGTAACACTAGATAGTCGGATAGTAAATTGGACTGGTCCAGGGATAACTAGGTCATTTTCTCTCTGCGAGTGCTCAAAAACACATTGAGCTTTAAAGCCCCAATGGTGGTCTATCACGGTTATCTTTTTCCATTTCTTGAATATGGCATAATCCTATGGGGAAGTTCCTAATTTTTCATCCAGGTATTTAGATCTCAGGAAAAAGCATCAAGAATTATTTTTGGTTAGCTCCCAAACTTCACCCGCAATAATTGAATCCACAAGTACAATACAAGGCACTCAGCCTCTTTATCAGTGGCTGCTCATAAAACCGTCATGTTTGAAAAATCTGCGTAATATATGGGCCCAAAAATATATAATAGGCTCCCTAGTATATCAGAGACAAGGCGGACTAACAAAAATTCAGAGAATTGTTGAAGAGGCTGTTGCTTGGAAGGCCATACTTTTCTGTGGATACGTTTCTGTAGGTTGGAGTAATGTTGTTCCTTTTTTTTTATTCAAACCAGACCCTTGCACATAGGTACTTTTCACTGACCGCTTATTTAAAACAAAATTTTATGTGACTATTGTATAGAGTATTTTTTTATTGTGATTGTGATATGTTTTGAGAACCTTTCCAAGGCTTATTTTTTCGACTCATCCTCTGTCTGAACATCATATATTCAGGATTTCATTATTATAAATTGAATTGTACAAAAGTGATTTTTGGCGCTGATGATTGTCACTTACCCACAACTCATAATAATACTCAATAAAATATAAATGCATGGTCCAATGCTCGCATTATCTTTCAGTCATTTATCTAATCTGTGCATAAGGTACATGGCGCTACGTCTCTTCTGTTTGCATTTGCCCATACGGTATGTTTTATAGTTGCTGCTACGTCCGCACCATACACGCCACTTCTATGTGGATTGGGCTTGTATTTTCAAACAACTTAGACTTCTCCACAGCTGTCACAACATACATAGACACAAGACAACATCAACATTGAGAAATGACACTTCTTACCAAAATAAATTCATTTACTTTCAATAAGATCATTCCTAAAAAGGCATTACAAACAATCATACGAGAGAATATCAAGTGAGTAGACTACTTTTTGCATATAATTGATATAATAACATTTGTCTGATATTCCTATCTGAATCAAAATTTAAAAATACTAGATAAATAACCTATACGGCCATCATAAGGTTCTATGAATTTGTACACTTTCAATAAACGCTCAGTGTCAACGCTTATTCAAGTTAATGAAGATCGGTACGGTATAAATATAATAAAATGCTGCTATTTATACTGTATAAATATTGGAAAAAATAGGTGGCACTTCAGTATATGGGCCGCAGAAACTAGCATTGAGACCTACATAGATCGATAGAAGAGGTCAAGACAAGATTAACCATGTATAACGTTGTTGTCGATTTCCAAGGATTAGCTGAACAAACATGGCGGAAAGTTGAAATTTTTAATTTTTATGATTTTTTATGGCTACAATAGGTTCTAAAATGGTACAATCTTATGTAAAATTTAACGCGGAATACAATGAAATTAATTTCAGGTGTGTAACTTCAGTAGTTTTTGAGATATTGCAAAAAATGTGCAGAAAAGAATAATCAAGATTGAGACTTACTTAGATTTCGTCTCTTTGCTGGTAAACCGATTTTTTGAAGACTTCAGCCGGTCTTTGATTATTGCTTCCATGTCTTTTTCTTTTGTGTTGGAGAATTTTATCACCACAGCTCCTATCAGAAATGGAACAAAAGTTCACTTATAATTAAACATATTTCAAACAATATTTCTTTACTGGATAATTGAAAAAACACACATGTTGCAAACACACAGTCTCACCCTCTCTTATTATATAAAATATAAATTGCTAAAATGAGAGGACAACAACTATAGTTTTTCTAAATTGGAATAAGAAATAGAGCTATTAATATAAATAAATGAATCACTTGCTTGTTGAAAAAGTCTAAATAAAGTCTGCCACACCAGCAAACAACTTAATAAATTCTAATAGAAAGCAATTGAATGATATCTACTAGGCTAGGTACTTCAATTCAAATAAACTATTCAAAATTATTCGAAGTATAAAATAAAGATATGTTAATAATGCTCACTATTCCATTAAAATTTATCTATAGTGAGATCCACGTTATAATGACAGTGAATTAAGATGGGAGAACAGCGTTGCCAATTCTCTGCCTTGACTAGTTATCTTTCTACATTGTTAAAAACAGATTTGGCATCGTTGTTGAGCAAGAAAAGGATAGTACTACCTGCCTTGTCGAATAATAGACAAGGATAGCAACACCAAAGTTGATCAAATACTGTCATTATAACGTGGACCTCACTATAGCAATTAGTCATCTAATCTATCTACTCACAGTCATAATTTATATTGCTATTGAGTTCATTATATTAAGATGAGTGTAGATTAGGCTAGTAGCCTACCTATGTGGTGACATGAATTATTTAGGCTAGAAAGATATTTTTGAAATTGATGTTGCTTTCCATGACAAAACACTATATTCTATACAATAACTTTGTTGTAGTTCAGACACTGTGTTACCGTACTTATAATAATTGAAAAAACACTTACTTTTCTTGGAGTATTGAGGAATGCATTCCACTCCTGAGGAGGAGCTTCATCAGGCTGATATTTTGCTCCTCAGGAGTAAAATGCATTCCTCAATACTCTAAGAAAAGTAAGTGTTTTTTCAAATATATACAATGATTCAGTGACTGAACTACAACAAAGTTGAACATTTTTGTTACACATTTCAATTTATTTATGTGCTAGCATTCCCCTGGAATGTGTCTGCCTAGAATAATAAACTTTCATTTCCAGCACTGATAAATTTAAGAGGCTTACTTCTATTATAATTAATTATGTCATAAATAATTCATTTAGGCTATGTGTCCAGGCTTTGAATAAGTTTATCATTTAAATAAATATAGTCTGAGTATCTAAGACTATAATAAATGTATTTTTTCATTATACAGTACATCAATAAAAACAAAATCACTTTACTTACCTTAAACTGGATCTTTCACAAAAATCACAAAACAACAGACACCAAAAAATCCGTTACAATCCAAATGTTGCATTGCGGAAGTCATTCACGCCATTGACCAACAACCGCCTTCCCATGATCAAAAAACCTACTATGAAAATATCGATATATCATCGATATTCGATTATTTATAATTATACATTTTTAAACTTGTTTGGGAATGCATTATTCAAATTACATATTTTAAATAAGTAAAAGTGAAATACTGTCCTAATCTCTACATTGTTCAATGCAATAAAACCAGTTTGCCCCAGAAAAAAGTTGGAATTTGTTTGTTTTATATATTGATTGTTGAAACTTTGATACATTCATCTCATAGTATTAATATATTGATATTTTGATTTGATACCATAGTAGGCGTATGGATGGTGGGAATTTCAAAATTAATGATATTGACAATCATATTAAAAAATTTGATATTTCAGGTGTGGGTTAATGATTTTTATGGGGGGACATTTGTGCTAGACACTGAAATAATGTTGGAATCGATAAATAGTAGAAGTAGTTATTATTTGAATTGAAATCATTCAAAGTTCAAGTGTGTATAGTTCAGATACTGCACGATTTTCCCCATAAACTGTGATATAATTTTAAAAAGTGGTATAACTTTTCCAAATTTAGATAGAATCATTTGAATCATTCTAGGATAAGATTGAAAATAAGAACAGAAACGTTCATGATTATTTTCAGAATTTTTAATGATAAAATACAATATTAAAAAAATTTAAACGTCAGTAGCACGTTAACGGCACGTCTTACAGGATTTTCGCAGAGGACAAAATGTACTAGAAATTCACTTATACACCCGAATAATTAAAATCAAAAATACATTGTTCCGAGAAAATTGAAAATCTGCAAAATTATTACTAAGTTTTTAACTGCATTTAAAATTACCGCAAAAGGTCTATATATTGGTAACGGTGCGTTGTAGACGATTTTTGCAGGAGACAAAAAGTGCTGGAAATTCACTTCTACACCCGAATCGGTCATCAAAAATACCTTGTTTCAAGAGAATTGAAAAGTTTTTTACTGCATTTAAAATTACTGCAAAAGGTCTATATATTGTTAACGGTGCATTGTAGACAATTTTTGCAAGAGATGAAAAGTGCTGGAAATTCACTTCTACACCCGAATCAGTCATCAAAAATACTTTGTTTCGAGGAAATTGAAAATCTGCAAAATTATTACTGTTTTTAACTGCATTTAAAATTACCGCAAAATGTCTATATATCGTTAATGGTGCATTGTAGACGATTTTTGCAAGAGACGAAAAGTGCTGGAAATCCCCTTCTACACCCTTCTACACTGAACGTACAGTGATATCAATATAAGTTCATTGACTGTATTTACCTTGATTTCTATTGGTATCCATGGATTTCTATCGATATCCATGGGCACGTATTGATATCCATGAGCATATATTGATATCAATAGAGTTTTTTTATCAATTCCTATGGATCTCTTCCACTAGGGTTGATAGCCTAAACTCATAATTGTTGGAGATTTTTGGGAAAATAAAATAAATTGCACACTCCATACTTTTCAATTTTCATATTGTAACGTATTAAAATCGGATGGGTAAACAAAATCCCTATTTGAAAGAATTTTATAGGTCTGAAGTAGAATAATAGTCTAGCATTGCCAAATATGATAATGTTTTAAAAGATTAGATAATATCAGGTATCATGACTAAAATTAGAACAGCCGAATAGAAATAGAAAGTTATTTGCTACTTATATAATATTATATAAAGTATTGGAAAATTTGGGGTTAGGCGTGAAATATCTATTGATCGGCGACATAATGATCGATCGAGTCGCATAATGTAAAATCTAGCCAGACACCTTGGCAGAAATTTATTGTAACTAAATGGTATGCAACTAGAGGAATTAAAAAAGCACATGGCTAATTGTTATAAAGTGAGAAACAACCTATAAACATTATAAAAATATACTGCATGTAATAAATGTACTTAAACCATAAAATAAAAGTAAATTAGAGTATTAAGGAAGTAGGAGGTTCATAGGCGCATGTATACTGTAATAAATTTGCATGAACCAATCAAATTGTAGTAATCGATGGGCGGCAATAGTGAGCCGATTGAAATGTATTTATATATATTTCTAAAAATGATAAGATTTTGTAAATTCTTACTGTTCAGTTTATGTATTGGATATGGCCTGAGGACATATAAAATATCAGATATATGATATAAGCAATAATTTAATAGATTGGCACAAACCATTTGAAACTTTAAATGGCGTAGTAGCAAAATATTTAAATTTATGTAAATTTGCAAGTCGGAAATGAAAATTGTGGAAAGAAAAGTAGAACCCACCCACTTGCCTGCCAGACACTACCATGGAATGTCACCAAAATTTGTAGAGCACAATATTCTTTGTTGTACCTTTTAAAGACTTAAAGTTTAAAACTAATTATTAATTTTCTATAAGACTTTGTGATGCTGCATTAAAGAAAAGTCATTTAAATATTTATTTAATCCCATGGAGGAGACGACTTCGGCCACCAACAATCCAGGACTGCCAGGAATTTCAGATCGCCGCCAGCAACTTATAAAAATTCAGCACGTGAGTGAAAAAATAGTCGAAATAAAATTAGGGCGCCCTCAGTGCTTCAAGTGAAATAAAAATAAAAGCTAGCTCATCGGAAAGGTTTTAAATATTAAGAAATTGATACAAAAAACTTGCACAAGTCTTAAAAGGGTATAAGAAATACTTTATTGAATAGAAATGAGTCAATTTATATATCAAAAGTACACCAATTAAAAGAATATCAAGTTCTAAGCTTGTAATACTAACGTTCACCAATCATTGATTTTATAATATAATTTGTAATAATATAATGTAGCTCTGGTTCATTGGATAAATTGATTTATCTATTTCCATCAGGTGCCGAATCTTACACCCTGAGATATATATGTTTATTATTGAGAAGTTTACTGAAAATTATAGAAATTAATATATTTATAATTATTGATTTGTCAATTTATCATTTTCTGATTCAGGAAATAATATATAAAGTGAGATTACCTAAATCAACAAGCAACAGTAAGTCGATATCAAAGCTGCATGCAAATAAATGCATATTAGCAATGAATTGAAAAGCACATGGTAAAGTTTTGTGCTATTGAGCTGAAGAATAGTGTACTGATCTGTGATATTTTATATTGATATATTTTATTCTTGTTTTTTATTGTATATTTTGTTGCTCTATATATTTCTCTATATTGATCTGACTTTAAAATTATCCGTTCAATATATGTATCAAATTTTTTACGGTGTACCATTCATTTTATTCCCCAATACCATAGAATACAAATCTCATAATTATATATTTGTTAATTATCAGTATTAAATTATTGCGAGAGCTCCTGAATGAGCCTATTAAGACTTTAGTGAAATTGTATCCTAGAAAGCCATGACCAGATTTTATAGTTGTTATAGTTGATTTTATATTTGTTAATTATCAGTATTAAATTATTGCGAGAGCTCCTGAATGAGCCTGACTTTAGTGAAATTGTATCCTAGAAAACCACGACCAGATTTTATAGTATTTAATTCTCATGCTCTACCGATTGAAGCCAAGCAGAGGCAAAGCGTTATTCA
Organism: Nilaparvata lugens; assembly: GCF_014356525.2. Classification (NCBI taxonomy): domain Eukaryota; kingdom Metazoa; phylum Arthropoda; class Insecta; order Hemiptera; family Delphacidae; genus Nilaparvata; species Nilaparvata lugens. The sequence continues at coordinate 34,596,844 of NC_052511.1, read as the reverse complement.
TTAAAAAAGAACGTCATAATATTTAATCATTTTTTCACTATTTTAGTGACTACTAAATTGGCTAAATATATCTCATTCCGATTTTTCCAGGGAATCCATTGAAATAAATTTGAGGTTAAAGAGTTCTTAAATTATCATATATTTGGAAAAAATGCAAGAAAATGTACTATTTCAGCTTTAGAAGAGTTCAATTATATGTTTACATCTTAGGCATAGTGCAGACTGATATTGAGGATCACATTTTATTCAGATTCCAATGCAATTCAAAAGCTTCAAAAGATTGTAAAAATAATCAAACTAAACATAATTGAATCGAATTAATAAGCTTTTCCTAACCTAAAAGCCTTTCCCAACCTAGGCCTTTCCTATCCTAAGCCTTACCCAACCTAAGCTTTTCCCAACAAAAGATTTTCCTAACCTAAGCATTTACTGACCTAAGCTTCTCCTAACCTAAGCTTCTCCTAACCTAAGCTTTTCTCTACCTAAGCTTTCCCTAACCTAAACATTTCCTGACTCGAGCTTCTCCTAACCTAAGCTTTCCCTAACCTAAGCTTTTCCTAACCTAAGCTTACTCTAACCTAAGCATTTCCAGACCCAAGCTTCTCCTAACCTTAGCATTCACTAATCTAATCTTTTAATAACCTAAGATTTTTCCAACCTAAGCTTTTCCTACCATGAGTTTTCTCCTGATCTAAGCTTCTCCTAACCTAAGCTTTTCCTAGGTAGCAAAAAATGGAGTTGCAATATTTTTATTTGCCTAAATATTTCGAACAATTCTGAGTTTAGGCTATCAAGTGACTGAAAATATTTTCTCTAGAATTTGTGATTCTACTAGATCCAAAAGTTTAAAATACCTATCAATCACCATGAAAACAGGTTAACCTCTTTTAAAGACAATTTCGAAGCACTGAGGGCGCCCTATCACTATTTCAATATTTTTCACTCACGTGTTGGAATTTTCTTATGAGCTGCTGATGTCGATCCAACTCCTGGTGGTCCTGGATTATTGTAGCCGGAGTCGTCTCTTCCAAGGGGTTACAAAATTATTTAAAAATGACTTTTGCTTTATAAGAGCATCACAAAGTCTTATGAGAAATTTAGTAATTCAATTTAACTTTAAATTATTACAAGGTATTACGCTGTATGATTTTTGGTGACCTCTCATGGTGGTAGTTGGCAGGCGAGAGTCTTTCTCGTTTCTCAATTTTACAATTTTCATTTCCGATTTCTAAATTTGCATAAAATTTGAATATTCCATTCCTCCGCCATTCAAGGCTCAAATAGACTGTACCAAATATTAAATTATTAACTTATATTATATATTTAATAATTACTTTGCCTTCGGGCCATATCCAATACATAGACTATACAACAATTTTTTATAAATTCTTATTATTTGTAGAAATACTGTATATACAAATATTTTTGAATCGGCTCACTATTGCCGCCTGTCAATTGCCGCTATTTGATTGGTGCATGCAAATTATTACAGTATTCATGCGCCCAGTAACCTCCAACTTCCTTAATACATTTAATTATTTTTGTTGGGGTTTTTAAATATGCTTTTTACATGCCAAGTAATTTTTTATAGATTCTTAGTTGTTTCATACATTACAATAATTAGCCACGTGAGACTTTTAGTTCCTCAAATTGCATACTGTTTTGCCACAATAAATTTCTGCCAAGGTGTTTGGTCAGATTCTACGTTGTGTGGCTCGGTCGATCGTTAGGTCGCCGATCAGTAAATGTTTATGCCTAACCTCAATTATTTTCAATATTTTATATAATATTATATAGTAGCAAAATTTATTTCCATTCCTCTTAGGCTGTTGTACAGTTTAGCCAGGACGTCTGATATTATCTAATCTTTACGTTATCTCTTTGGCGATATTAGCCAATTACTTCACTTTGACCTATAAATATTTCAACTAGGGATTTTTATTTATCAATCCAAATTAAATATGTTACAGACTGCACCATTTAAAAACCTATTGTAGCCATAAAAAAATTATAAAAATAAAAAATCGATATAAAAATTCAACTTTCCGCCATGTTTGTTTAACTAATCCTTGGAAATCGACAACAATATGATAAATGGTTCAACTCGTCTCGACCTCCTCTATCGTTCTATGTAGGTCTCAATGCTAGATTTCGCGGTTCATATACTAGAGTGCAGCCAAAAAAATGTGTATATTCATAACGAATACATCGGGTATTTTTCAAGAAATACTGACCCTAGATATTTCAAACACTCAATTTGATGAAATTTTGTTTTATAAATGACAATTTGAGTAAATTTACAATATAAAATAATAAAATAGAATAACTCATTCTTTTTCTAGTTATATTCCTTCAGAGCTACTTGCTTCATATTTTTTAAAGGAATATTATGTACCCTAACTATTCTTATTTGGCTTCAGTTATTCAGTTTTAAGTTTCCGAAAGTTTGAGCCATAATAAACTTCATTTAAGAAATCCATTTATCATCTATATTCTCATGGCACGATTCTCAGTCGATTAATTGAAAACTTGTAAGATATTGGGTAAAATTGAAGACATCATGAAATTTCTAATTCATAGTCCTAATAGCCTATTATTAATTTAAAAATATAAATGAGTTTTTTGATGGAAAAGAAGTGATATGTTCATCACAATAATCAATTTTGAGTAGCTTATTATTATCATAAGTTATAAACAAGAACAAATAATATGAAAAACATATAGAATATAAAAAACAAAAAAAATCTTTAAAATGGTTTAATGAGCTCTGGCTTTGCTACCGATTCATCACCATTTGTACCCATGCCTCGTTCCCTTGTTCACATCGCTATCAATTTGAAAAAGTACGATGAGCTATTATAATATGAGTGTTTTCACAAATTGGCAGAATAGAAAATCAATAGTACTCTATTGGAATAAATATCTCAGAAAATAAGAACCTTAGGTACTTATGAGAGGGTTTACATATCTTCCAAATGGAGATATGAAAATTCCGATAAGAGTCAATAGAACTATTTTTCTACAAAGTATTGTTTAAGATAACGGCTCGTTGTCATCACTGTCTCTCTATAGTTACTATATACGTATTGTTTTGGGTACGGTACCTACATCGAAGTTCTAACAACTAGCATGACGTAAAATCAATCAATCACTTTGATTGCGAATCCGTACAAAGGTGGATACAAATCTGGGGGTACAAACTAGTAAAACGTAGATGGCTACAAAAGCTTGAGAGTGTCAATATAAGTGATATGGTAATCGATGTATTTAAATGGATAAAAACATTCCGGTCCACTATATTCGTCACTAGAGTGCGTAACCGTTGAATTACATCGTGGACGCATAAAGTTTGTCCTATAATCAAATACCTTACTTGAATACCTCATTTAAATACCTACCTAACGGCATCGTATAATATAGTATCTGTATTATAGCTTCTTGTTACCACTATGTACTGTATTATAGTCTCTGTATACAGATCGAACAGCTTCAACCATCTAGCAGCTAAACGGAGAACTACTTATCAAACAATTTGAGCGGGAATCGGTAGGATGTGCTTCTAAAAGGCGTCTTTTGTTGCACATAAGACCATCTAGCGGGTGAATAGAAAACTACGTAGTATCATGAAAAGTCGTTGACCAATGCGATGGAATAAGTGCCAATCCACACAAAGCGTTTTTCAGGCGTTTTCAGACGAGTAGGCAGGGCAGGAAGCTTAACCTATCAACGCCAACTCAATCAGCCAAGCGTCTCGCCTGAAAAAAACGCCTCTGAGGCATAGGGGCCAAGCCACACGAGGCGTTTTTGCATTCCTTAGCAAGTTGGTATAGCTAATCGAATAAAATCTTTATTTGTCCAAAAAACAATTACAATGGCAATGTTCATAAAAGAAAAAAGTAAAATACAATAAAAGATTAAGAATGAAATACCGTTTAATAGGATAGGATAGCCTATAGGATAAAATTAAAATATATTAAACGGGAAATCAATGCTCATGCATGGATTTATAATTATGTCAGCTGAAACTGATTTTCAATTCAACTATAGATATTTCCACTTTGAAATGATGCCAATGTAGGTAGCCTAATAGATTAACTTGCTTTCTTATTTGTGTGATGTATTTTTACACCAAAATGTTGGTGTAAAGTAGGGATGGGTATCGAAAGACAAAACATCGATGTTTTTAACATCGATGTTTTTTTCATCCTAACATCGATAAGTGAAAAACATCGAACAGTAAACATCGATGTTTTTAGACATCGTTTATCGCCCTACGTTTTTATGGATGATACTATTAGTCCAGTCAATATAGACATAAAAAAGGGGGTGTGCTTGCAATTTATATTGTAGTTCTGATTTTTTAATATATTATTTGGGTACATAAGAGAAGTCCAGAACCAATTTCTTCATGCAAGATTTCCTTGTGCTAGATACAAGATAGCCCAAAAACCTTGTATTTTCTGCTCATTTTCCAGTTTTCAGCTATTTCTGCCAAATCTCTCCCAGATTATATAAATTCTGAAAGAAAATGAGATCACTCGGAACTCTCTATCTCCAATGAGTACTTTGCTTTAATTTTTCAAAAATGAGTAAAATTAGAAGAAAAAATCAATTTTGATGAAATTTAGTTTTTAATCAACAATATCTTCTGATTGTTACAATTTAGATGTATATTTCAAAATCCTCTAGGCGTATTTTTGTGCTATACAATCTGAGATCAGGTAGAGCGCTCTATGTCATATAGATTTCCAGGTACACCTGACAACAATGCTCCTCGTATTGTGGAAAACACCTAATTTTCAGCTTCAACCATCATCACCATCTACTTTGTCCTCACATTGATATTTCGCACAATGACATATAAGTTCATGGGTAAGAATCACCCGTTAGATGCAAACAATTGCAGAATTTCCTGGTAGAGGCACGCTTAAGGACACCTCAAGGATCAAAATTTCAAACAATTATAATTTACTTTTGACACAATGCTCAGATTTATTCGTACTACACTTCATTCTTCTCGGCTCGCCAAGGCGGTTCAAAATCATGCATCAACAGTCAAATTCGATCAAAAAATAGAAAATGTATTGTTGAATGTAGGTACTTATTCATATTCAATGCATAAGAAATGGCCAATTTCTATATTCAAAGCTATGTATCTCGGTAACCCCTTATTATGAAAATTATTACATGATCTTGAAATGTACAATAGAATTTTCTATTTCATCTGCTGTAAACAATTCATGAAAAAATATGTTCGTAAAGTGAGATTTGATTGTTGAAGAAAATCCGGAAATTGTAGATATTTTTCTCATATTAACGGTTTTGGCAGTTCTATGATAGCGAAAAGTGATTCAAGATGGATTTTAGGCAACTGAGCTCGTAGAGGATGAATTTATACAATTTGTAATCAATCGTAAGTTTCTATGATGTATCAGACTCGTTTTAGAAACTCTTGATCAACAGTAAAATTACGAAAAAAATGTAAAAACTGAAATCGCCATTTTTAAAATCTTAACTTCCAAATTGTTTTGGAATCGAAAGTATTATTTATTGGAGTGGGTAGAGGGGGACAATTTTCACATTCTCACTAGATTTGGAAATTTTATCAGAAGTATTTCACAAGACATGCAACTTTGAATATAGAAATTGGTCATTTTCTGTGTATACACTCAAGTATACACTTGAGTATACACTCAACAATAAATTCTCCATTTTTCGACCGAATTTGACTTATTATGCATGATTTTGAACCGCCGTGACGAACCGAGAAGGATGAAGTGTAGTACGATGAAATCTGAGCATTGTGTTTGAAATTTTGATCCTTGAGGTGTCCTTAAGCGCGCCTCTCCACTAGGAAATACTGAAATGAAGTGTATCTTACGGGTGATTCTCATAAAACATAATCTCAAGAACTTATGTCGTTGTGCGAAATATCAATGTGAGGACAATGTAGTTGGTGATAATGCTTGAAGCTGAAAATTAGGTGTTTTTCACAATACAAGGAGCATTGTTGTCAGGTGTACCTGGAATATGAGATAGATCGATATACCTGATCTCAGATTGTAGAGCACAAAAAGAGCTTCTAAAGTGACTACAATAGCTATTGTTCCAATATTTCAACTGTTAGTAACTGGAATCACAGCAATTTTGGACTTGTGGTATTCAAGTAACAGTCTTTCGAATAATTGAAGTCAGGTTGTGACTAGAAAGATACATCAACTCTAGTTCACAAGATTTGTCATCTTCATGGTTTAGTCTGAAACCTCTCGGGATATCCTTGAGGATTCGGTCTTGAAATTTCACCCTAAGCTAATTTTAGCAATCATTGATACTCATATCGTATTCATTCAATACCTGATGGATTTTTTAGGAAATGAGAATGGATTGAGTTTTTTTATATGGATATTTGCACTCCTTACAATACGAGGACCTCTTTTCCAGAGCTAGATTAATTAGTGTTAAACACATGTTGAGGAAATAATTGTAGTAAGAAAAAACTCTTTCTTCCTAAGAAACGAAGAATCCGACCTCTTATTCAATTCTAAATAACTAACTATCTAACCTTGACACGGGCCACAGAAGTAATGTAAATCTTCAAGAGTATCCAACAGTCTCACATAAAAATACAGAGAGCCTAATTGAAAAATAAAAATAGCAATCTGCAGGAAATCAAAACTTATGCGAGATCTTTCACAAGAGTGATCTATATTCACAAAAAACACTAAACAGAATACTACACTAAATATGATACAGATAATGATTGTAATTCTGTTACTATTGCTTATTGCTCTCAAGATAATCTTCTTCAAACAAAAAAATAAAAAAAACTTGTATCAAATTACAAAATTAGAATTGTTCTTACTTTTTAGTTGGGAAAAACATCGGACTACCGATGTCTAGGTAAAACCATCGATAAGTGAAAAACATCGAACAGTAAACATCGATGTTTGATGTTGAAACATCGATGTTTTTAAACATCGATGTATCGATACCCATCGCTAGTGTGAAGATAAAAAATCTAATTTGACTGATTTTATTGTCGGTTAATCTAAAAATGTGCTTAATTTGATGTGAAAGGATCTATTTGATGTTCGAATATCGGCGCTCACAACATTTTTTGTTGTATTTTGACTTGATCTTTTAGTAATTTTTCCAGTTTTGAGACTTCAATTTTATATCTGAGTGAAATCTAAGTGATTTTTTCAAATTAAGAAAAAAAACGCTTGCAGAGAACATAATACCAATAGAGGAATTACAAAGTTTATTTTTACGGCAAGATGATGTTTAGAGGTGTTTTGTTATTCTTATTGTTCTACTTTTCTTATTTTTGAATAATTTTTAGGACAATTACAAGCAAATTGTTGGTTCCAAGACCGATGATACCTCCCCCACCAAGACCAACTCCGCCGGGCGGAAAACCACCTTTACCAATTTTGCCGCCAACCAGAGCTCCACCCTCCAGGAACCCGCCAAAAATCACTCCAGGAATACCAGCTAAGCAGCCAATACAAGATCCAAATCGTGATCGTAATCCGGGGATAAGGACGCCTCCGTTTCGTGTTTTATAACAGGTAAGCCTATATACAGGTCAATATTTTCTAACATATTATGCGCCACTATTATACATAGTTCATAGACTTTGCAAATACACACTGTTCAAAGCTCTAATAAATGCGAATCGGCAGGAATTAACTTCACTTTACTAGACCAAGAGAAAGATGATCTTAGTAGGCAAGAGGAATGAAGGGAAAACGAACAACTGAATTCAATACTCATTCAACAGTTGCTGTAAAAAATGTGATAAAAACACATATTTATCGTAAGTAATACTTACATTCATATTCAGAATACCTCGTAATTATTGTTTTCAATGTAATGAAAACTCATGATAATGTCTTATCCACTTAGATGGTTTTATCCAGTCAAAGCTCAGTTTCAATATTCATATTGCATCATTGTCAGTAAATTGGTCGAGTTTTACCCAGAGTTTGATCATCCACAGTGAAATCAATCCCTGTATAATATCAATGACAAAAAATACCAATGAATTATTCCTATCATGCCAAACATATCAGTTATCGATCTAAAAAATCCATATAGAAGCGGAACAGTAGGAAATGTTTTTTTTCGGTGCTTGAAAGTGAAATATAATGGCCCATATGAATAAAACCAGAGCAAATGCTCATGAGCAAGAGCATGGAGCATAAGGTTTTGCTCATGAGCAAATGGTAGAAGCAAAAGCATTTGCTCATTTTTATATGAATAAGCTTTACCTTATCTCTCACCTCATGCTCCTAAACTCTGGAGCAAATGCTCACGTATTTTAAAGATTTTTCATCAGCTGTTTCGCTTTTTTAGCCTTACTTTGTTTTTATAGCTCACGGAAGCGCTAAATATGCAAGTACGGGGCACTGCTTGTGTTTGCATCGTCTGTTTTGTTTTCTATTTATGAATAGAGTTTTAGGTTAGTTGAGTTTAGAATTTCGAAATAATAGCGTGGAAAAGTGTCATCTTTATAATAATCTTCAGCATAATTCTTATAATACCAATAGCCTCCTTATAATCGTCTAGACTCTCATCTTCTCAAATGCCTATTTCCTATTTTGTGATGGCTATCTTTATATCATTCTTTTGTAGGAATAATGGTGATATATATCATGGTTGAATCTAAAAAGAGTTTTATAGTTCTCAACTATTGGTTGTGATAGTATCTGGTATAGTTTCCTCTTCCTCATACGAATTAGTTGAGCCATTTTACTATGAGCAAAAGGTGATAAGCTGCTCTAGATCATACAGTTGAAGTAGTTGACCCCATGATTTCAGACCACTGCGCGGTTGTTTTCCAGATCCAACAGGAGGCTGGAAAAAGTGAAATTGCATCAGAGGCTGCATGGAAATCAAATTACAGCTCCAACACCAGAGTAGTCAGAGAAGAGCAAATTCCAGAGCTCTGTCAGAAATTGAGCAGCATAAACTGGAATCAAATATTCAGCACCACACATCCAGAACTGACATTTGACATATTGATTACTGGGTACATGAGCGCTTTCAACTCTGTATACCCTAAAGTGATGAAGAAATCCACAAGACTCAATAGAGGTTCACTGTCCCACACTTGAAACGAGAGGACATGGTTCTCAGGGGATCTCTGTAGGCAGAAGAACCTAGTGATGCTTCTAAACCATCAATAGAAGACAGCCGAAACACAAAAAAGAGACAAAACAGCTACAGGCTCTACCTGAGAGTAAACAATGAGTACCGAAGGAATGTCAGACAGGCAAAGAGAGAGCACACAGCCAACATCATCATGAATGCAGACAACAAGTGCAAAGCGGCCTGGGATGTGATCAACAAACATTGTCCAAAGAAGCCCCAGGTTGACTCTCCTCTCAGCCCAGACGATTTCAACAATTATTATTTGTTGAGGCTACTGGTAATGTGTTGAAGGACCTGGACGAAACAGGCGACCATGATCCAGTTGTTGGCATCAACACCAGAGATGGTGTAAGTATGTATGTGTGGAAGGAGGTTAACCCAAGGAGGATACAAAACATTATCGGAGGATTGAAGAACTCCAAAACAAAGGACATTTATGCCCTGTCAACATCTATCTTGAAATCCACAGCACACTTAATGGCAAGACAATAGATGGCAAGGGCAATAAATGATTGTCTCAGTGTGGGTAGGTTCCCAGATCTACTGAAGATTTCAAGAACAAGACCGATTCACAAGAAAGGTGACACCAGCATCCCATCTGATTTTCGACCAATATCAATAGTCCCAATTTTGCCCAAGGTCATCAAGACAGAAATGAAGGTGCAACTCACAGACTTTCTCGAGGGGAACGGAATCCTGGCAAAATCCCAACATTGCTTCAGAAATGGGCGCTCAACTACAAGTGCATTGCTCAGCCTGACCAGCAAGATACAAAGTGCCTTTGAGGGTGGTGAAGCCCTGGCCTCCACAATGTGCGACCTGAGTAAGGCTGTTGATTGTGTGCCGCATGACTTACTCATCAAAAAACTTGAAATGTATGGCATAAAAGGGACCGTGCTGAAAAAAATTGTAAACTACTTGCAAAATAGAATGCAAGCTATTTCAATAAAGGGAGCGACTTCAAGAATCAGGAGAGTAGAGCATGGTGTATCACAGGGTTCAGTGTTGGTACCCAGGCCCGGCCCCAGGGGTGGGCGGACCGGGCGGCCGCCCAGGGCGGCAGGTTTTGGGGGCGGGAAATTTTAAGGAGTGGAAAATTTAAAAATACAAATAAATAAATTTATGATATCAAATGTGAATGGTAAAATTATATAAGAAGCTTTTCCAACCTCGAGCTAATGAAGACTCTTCTAAGATCAACAATGTCCCAGGAACGTCTGAGTGGTCTAGCGAACATAAAATATTTCAGTCCCCAGATTTTGAATAATTGGTGAAGGAATTTCCCCATGCAAAGGTCAGACGAGTTCTACTTAATTAAACAGGTGTGTTAAACAAACTTGTAGAAATTGTAGTTTTTATTACTTATCAAGTTAAGTAGGCCTAATAGGCCTACTATGTTGCAGTCTACGTCTTAGGCTAGGGCCACACGAGCGCATAAAGTGCGTCTGTTGGAACTTACTTTTTGACGTCCGTTGTAGAAATACATAGAAGTGAATTGGTGACAACACACGAGGTACATGCGTACCAAGTAACGGAAGTCGTAATGGACGGTGATTTTTGAACTGCGCAGAAATGCAAAAGTTATTGCTTCGTCTGGTTCCATTGCATAAAGCCAACTGATGTTGACGCACCACACTCAACGCTCGTGTGGTGTCATTGGCGACGTACTTTGTGCGCTCGTGTGGCCCTCGCCTTAAGGCTGTGCAAAGACTATAGATAAACTTTCTTTTACTGGTGATATATTTCAAAGTTTTTTGATTTGTATATATCACAATGAAGAAGTTTTCTAAAGGTGCGTACAGACTTTCACTCTGCTCCACAATCGAACGTCAGTCACTCGAGCAGATCGATTGATGATCGACCGGGGAGCAAGAGTGGAACAAGAGAAGATCTAACATCTCCTGTAATGTTCATGATCGGAGCGATTGCAGAGCGAGTGCGGAGCGTGCGTGGAGCGATTGCGGAGCGAGTGCGGAGCATGCAGGGAGTGTGTTGGAGGCGCGTATATCTGTATGCACCTTTAGGAAAAAATTTTGTCCGATCCTTTTTGATATATGAACGCCTAAAGTTTAAATTTTTGGGACAGAACATTTCAAATTTGGTACGAGATAAATCCATGAAATTCAAAGGATAAATTCTTAATGGTATTGTTGATTGAATAAAACAAGAAAATTTTAAAACATTTTCTGAAAATATCAATTTTTGAGAAAGTTATTCAACTTACAAAAAAACTCAACTAAACGTTATTTTTGGTCATTTTTAGTAAATTGAATAACTTTCTCGAAAATTTATATTCTCAGAAAATTTTTTGTTTTATTAAATCAACAATACCATGAAGAATTTATCCTTTGAATTTCATGGATTTATCTCGTACCGAATTTGAAATTTTCTGTCCCAAAAATTTGAACTTTGAGCACTCATGTCTCGGAAAGTAATGATTGGAAAAAATGTTTTCTTAAGAAAAATTTTTCATTTTCATAGCATGATCCTTAAGCGATCCTTGATCGTATCCTTAAGCGCGCCTCTCCACTAGGAAATACTGAAATGAAGGGCATCTAACGGGTGATTCTCTTTGAACATAATCTCATGAACTTATATCATTGTGCAAAATTTCACTGTGAGGACAATATAGATGGTGATGATGGTTGAAGCTAAAAATGAGGTGTTTTTCACAATACAAGGAGCTTTGTTGTCAGGTGTACCTGGAAATCTATATGAGATAGAGCGCTCTACCTAGTCTCAGATTGTAGAGCACAAAATTACGGCCAGAGGGATTTTAAATTTTGAATCTATATTGTAACAATCGGGATATATTGTTGATCAAATACGAAATATGATCAAAATTGATTTTTTTCTTGAAATATCACTCATTTTTGAAAAATCATAGCTCAGTACTCATTGGAGATAGAGAGTTCCGAATGTTCTCATTCCATTCAGAATTTTATAATCTTGAAAAAAGCAGGAGCAAATTATTCTGTCCGATCACTGATTTTGCCGGAAATAGCTGAAAACTGGAAAATAAACCGAAAATACGAGTTTTTTGGGCCACTCTGTATATAGCACAAGGGAGTTTTGCATGAAGTATTTGGTTCTGAACTTCTCTCATGTATCCGATAAAGTATTAAAAAATCAGAACTACAATATAAATTGCAAGCACATCCCCTTTTTTATGTCTATATTGACTGGACTTTACTGTTCCCCAATATTTATATTTTTGGTCAAATATTTGTTTAAATGTCAATAAATATTGTTAAACATAATTATTTAGAGTTTACTGAGACTCTGTTGTGTGAATGGAGCGATCGCATCACAGCGGAGACACAATAGTTAGGCGATCGCTCAAGGAAGGGGTGGAGCCCGGGATTAAAAATTAGACGGAATACTTGTGGGGGGCGGCGGTTGCCGACCTCGCCCTGGGCGGCAAAGTCCCTAGGGCCGTGCCTGTTGGTACCCCTGCTGTTTATTCCCCTCATGAATGATTTCACGGCAAACGAGGAAGCAGTGATTTTTTTAGATGACACTACAATAACTGCGAGAGTTCCAACAAGTGATGAGGCTATTTCAGGATCTGCTGAGCTGCTATACAGCGCAAAAAAGTGGTTCTCAGCAGACAAACTAGAGCTGAATGAGGACAAAACAAATACCCTCATTTGCTCACTGTGACGGCAGGAGGCAGAACCGGTCAAGCTGCTTGGCTTCTGGCTGGATGGAAGGCTGAGATGGAGTCACCAAGTGTCAGAAGTGTGTCAAAAGCTTTCCAGGGTAATAAACCGGCTAAGAAAGCTCAGACATGTAGTAGGCAGGGATAGTTTGGTGATGGTATACCACTCACTCTTTCACAGCCACATCATGTGTGGACTGATCCTGTGGGGACATGTAACAGCAGCAAAGGATGTGATGCTTCTCCAAAAAAGAGCAATCCGAACAATCACATTCTCGGGGAGTAGGGACCACTGTGAACCTCTCTTCAAGGGTATGGAGATCCTCACCATCTACAGTCAGTACGTGTTCTGCTCACTATTACACCTGATGGACAACCAGGAAGACTGGACGAGAAGAGGTGAAATCCACAGCCACAATACGCGCCGAGCTGCTGACCTTGAGGCATCCCACACACGATTGAGCAGCACCCCCAACAGCTACCCAGCAGCAGCCATCCAGATGTTCAACAGGCTGCCCAGCGAAGTGAGAAATTTACCAAGATATAAACTGCTTAGCACAGTGAAGCTGAAGCTGAATGACAGGCCACTCTACTCATTTGCTGAGCTTGAGGATGTGCCCCTTTTTTGAATCAGTTCTACTCCAATGACTAGCCAAAATGGCTACCAACCAACCTTGTTCATGACACTATCTGGAATCCCCAGTCTTCGACAACGACAACAAGTATCAAGTAAAACGTTTAGCTCACGTTTATTCATAGAAAATGAAGCAAATGCTCCATATTTTAGTAGTATAAGCAAATGCTCAACTTTATTCTGTCATAAGGTATTTGATTTTCAAATACTTCACTCACTTGATTTCTGTTCATTGCAAGTCAGTTACTACATGAATATTACTGAGTTAAAACTGCAAAGTTGTGTTCTATAAAAAAGTTAATGAACAAGAAGTTAATACAATCAAGAAGTTAATACAAGAAGTTAATGCTGGAGTATATTTTGACTATGGCTTTTCCAATTTAGTTGGCGTTGGCTTTCCTGTTTTGTAGTCTCATTACAGCACCTTTATTCTGTGAATCATCCTTAATAATTCGGTCCCCCACCTTGATCTTTTCCGTTCCCAACGAAGGCCTACTCTGGCCTACGAACGCCGAATGTAGGTCACTAGGTCTACTCTGTTATCGATCTCTAATCTTCTTTATGAGCGTATACTGAGATTATTGTTCATATTATAAGTAATATTCATATAAGTAAAGTTCATATTCTTAACGAATAAAAATTGAAAACAGAAGAGAGACTGGTAGAACTTGTAAAATGCGACATTACGGCTCTCAACGTATAATTGGATATTTGATTATCCAATATGTTATTTGTCCAAAATATTTCCCTTCTCCCAAGTCAAGGGAATGCTAATACTACGCGACTAAAATAAGGAACACGTGGGTAAGGTGAGAAAATACCGTTGGAGTGGTCATATATTCTTGAACTTTTCTCTCCTTTCAAAGGAAAGTCTGACTGAAAGGGTTTCTACACCCCTTCTCTTGTAGGTGTTTTTGGAACAAATGTACTATAGTGAGGTCCACGTTATAATGACAGTGTTTGATTAGCAATGGTATTGCTATCCTTGTCTATCATTCAACAAAACACATAGCGCTATCTCTTTCTCGCTTTGCTCTGTTGCCAGATCGTCTTTTAACAATGTGAGATTATTAATTAATCAACAAAATATGTCATCTTTATCATGAAAATTCATTATGAAATTATTAAAAATATAATTTATTGCTTAATAAATATAATTGATTATTTTGAACGAAAATGAACAGTTAATATTACAATAAACCTGTATCAGCTATCGTATATAGAAGGCATTGACTAGACAGAGGTTCGGAAACGTTGTTCTGCTATCTTTCTTTACTGCCATTATAACGTGGACCTCACTATACATCTATCCGATGACTGAATTGTGAGACATTGATACGGACTGGTACCGTACTGATCAAGATAGCATGTGCATGAGCCGGCTTATAGAGGGTAGATTGAATTGTGTATCAAAATAGTGTTTCAGCTAGTCAACTCCAAAAGTTGAAATTGTATTGCAGTATAGAGTGATGAATGGTGTGTTTCAGGTGTTTAGTTTGATACCCCCTTTCAACATGGAAAAGATTTGGAATACGATAGCATTATAAAGTAAACTACTCTGAAATTGGCTTATTTTTCCATTCATTCAACATTATATAAGCAATTTATCGTTGATCATTATACAGCATTATATACAAAGGTTTTCAACTCATATTATCTTTGAGATTTTTTATACATTGCAAAATGTTCTCAAAGAATATTTTCAATTATCGGTGAAGCTTCAAGGTGCTAAGATTGAAAATGAGATAACTAGAAAGGATGAGGATGACCACCACATTTCAAAATAGACACACAACATCCTTTCTAGGATAGAGTCCAGTAATATCTAGTAACTGTATGAAATTTAACCACAATTTCCTGAACTTTTCATATTTTCCCACATCATTATTTTCACATTTATATCAATTTGACTAACAACTATATTCCACATCCTGTTTTTGAGGAAATCTTGAATCTTGTTTATCTATTTAGGCCACTCGAAACACCTATAAAGAAGAAGACAAATTTGATTGTTGAACAGTTGAGGATGAAGCTGCACGTGGCCTTGGGGATCTGTGCGCTCTTTGTCCTGTTCGTCATCCATCTCTCTCCTGCTGAGGCGTCTCCTCTCTCTCAGGATGAGTCTCGCTTCATGGCTGAGATGATGAACGAAGGTAAACTTCTCCTGTCAATAATTATTTTTCAAGATTTTTTGTAATGATATGTATTTCTTGTTTAAGTTCAGTTTTATATTATTAGTAGCCGGCAGGCTCGCTTCGCTCGCCTAGAGCCCCCTGGACCACCGGCTTAACCATCCAGAAAAGGTGTCAGCAGGCTCGCTTTGCTCGCCTGCACTTCCAATTTAAGCTTGTCAATAGAGTCTTTCATGCTCGATTCAGTCACTAGTAGTCCTGTCAAATGGTCGTTTTTCAGGAAACAGCACCAAAAGAATTTTTCTCGACGGTTCTATAAGTATTTTGGGGCTCTAAATTCGAATCTGAAATTTGCTGACACCCCAGAGGGCGGCTTCACCCACAAAACCCCCGAAATTTCGGTTTAATATCGAAAACCTTGAGTTTCTAAGTGGGTCACGGATAAGTCAAGGATCAATACTTCAAACACTTATGACATTTGACAGAATGATCAGATCTCCTCGTACTACAGCTCATTCTTGTCAGCTCGTCAAGGAGGTTCACAATCATGTATCATAACTGAAATTCGATCAAAGAATTAAAAAATTCTCCTTGAGTGTATTTTAGCCTATGTTTCCATACACAAAAAAATGGCTAATTTCTATTTTCAAAACTGTGTATCTCGGTAACCCGAAATGATAAAAAAATGGTAGTTGGTATGAATTTGAAGAACAAAATCTCCTCTTACACGTGAGGTGAATTATTTTTGTAAAAATACAATCGTGAAGTAAGATACGTTTGTTTAAAAAATCAAGAAATCTGCGATTCTTTTCCTTATATACACAGTCTCAACAGTTTTTCGATAATCACCAGTGATGCAAGATGGATTTAAAGCAACTCAGCTTGTGAAACATAAAATTCTCTCTTATTTGAGATCAATCGCAAGTCTCTATCATGTATGAAACTCGTTTCAGGGACTCTTGAATAACAGTAAAATCACAAAAAAATATAATTTTTCCTATTGGCGTAACTTTTGAACGGTGTATCTCTACAACCTTGAATACTTTTTGGATTTTCTATCTGAAGTTTTTCACGAGATACGCTACTTTGAATATGACGGATATATCGCAAATTTCTGGCATATTCAAAGTAGCGTATCTTATTAGACACTTCAGATAAAAAATCCAGAAAGTAGTCAAGATTGTAGAGAATTTTCTTCTTTTTTACTTCCATGAATGAAAGTTCTGATCTCAATACCGTTGAAAAGTTACAGCTAATTGGAAAAACGATTATTTTTTTCTCATTTTTACTTTCCTTGCTCTATTACCATAGGTAAGGAAAGTATTGCTTTCCGAAAAAAATTAAGGTACCCCAATTTCTAAATTTCTATACGTTTCAAGGTCCCCTGAGTCCAAAAAGTGGATTCTGCGTATTGGTCTGTATGTGTGTGTGTGTGTGTGTGTGTGTGTGTGTGTGTGTGTGTGTGTGTGTGTGTGTATGAGTGTATGTGCGTCTGTGTACACGATATCTCACCTCCGAATTAACGGAATAACTTGAAATTTGGAACGTAAGGTCCTTACAATATAAGGATCCGACACGAACAATTTCGATCAAATGCGATTCAAGATGGCGGCTAAAATGGCGAAAATGTTGTCAAAAACAGTGTTTTTCGCGATTTTCTCGAAAACGGCTCCAACGATTTTGATTGAAGTTATACCTGAAATAGTCATCGATAAGCTCTATCAACTGCCACAAGTCCTATATCTGTAAAAATTTCAGGAGCTCCGCCTAATCTACGCAAAGTTCGATTTTAGATTCTCAATTATCAGGCTTCAGATACAATTTTAACAAAAAAAATTCAAGTGGAAAAGATTAAACATGAAAATCTCTACGATTAATGTTCACTAACATTTTCACTTGAAATTGAAAATAAGCTCGAAATTCGAGAATGTGATTATCCAATTGCAAACTGTTGATCTATTAAATAATGATCCACTATAAAGTGATAGCAGACCTCGTATGTTTCCAGCGTTATTGCCCTGTCACCAGCTGACTCAGATCTTTGTTCATAAGTAGACTTGAGATGCGCGTGAACACTAGCGTCAGGTGATCAATTCTCATAACGGCAAGGAAAGTTGTGTGAGTACGCCACACCAGTTTTTTGAGATTTGCTGTTATTCAAGAGTCTCTAGAACGAGTAGGTACGATACATGATAGAAACTCTTGCGATTGGTCTCAGATGAAAGAGAATTTTATGCTTTCAAGACAAAATTTCTAGACCCTAGCTGAACTTCTGTAACAAAGACGAACATTTTCTTTCAATTAGTTCTTAAAAAATGTGAGAAAAAGCCGAGAAAACTTTGAGGAATGCTGGAAGAACGCAGTAAAATAAACCATCTATCCTGGACTTATTTTTGGCATCATTCTGAAGACCTCTTGAGACAAAATCAAATCGTTGACAAATTTGAACGTGATCGTCAATTAGTTTTCAAGAAAGTCTAGAAAACGCGGGAAAAAAGCTCAAGAATTGCAAATCTTGGGCAGTAGTTGGGCGTTATTTCAAAACCTTTTGAATAGAACATTCAAATTCAAAAATTTTTTAAATCAGTTCTTGGAAAATGTGTGAAAAAGCAGAAAAAGCGCAAGTTAAACGCAGTAAAACCACCCATCCTGGGCGTAATTCTGTCGTCCTCACAATACAAAATTCAAAGACCCTTGCTGAACTTGCAAATTCCAACATGATATATGTCAATTAGTTCTTGAGAAGGCCTAGAAAACGAAGAAAAACGCTCAAAACCCGCCAATCTTGGGCGGAACTTGGGCGTTATTTCAAAACCATTCCAATAAAACATTTCTATTCCTAGAACAGCGGAGTACCCAATTTGAACATTTTTTGTCAATTAGTTCTTGAAGTAGCTGAAAAAACGCATAGAAACACTGGAAAACGCAGTTTTTGGGCGTATCTTTGAATTTTCATTCAAATCCGTTCTCAGTGCGCCTCTAGATGGCCATCTGAACATACATACTGTAAGCATGTTGTGCCTCCACCAAATATGTAAGGATGGGAAAATGAAAAACAAGAAAAGATCGTACAGGTTTTTGATATTAAAAACAAATCAATAAATTATTTTATTACGAAATTAGAATTATAATTAGAATCTATTACGAAATAATAATCAGATGAATATTTCAGGGGCTACTCGCTTTGCTGATCTGTGGTTGCTCAGTTTATGATAATAATAAATAAAAAATAAACAAAGATTACTATTTAGAATTATAGATCTGAAAAATTAGAAAAAAATGTACAATTAACTATTATCTTACTTTACCTTAACAAAAGTACCTTGGCCTGCTTTTCAAGGTCCAGTTAAAACACTCCCGAATTTAAATGAAAAAAATATATATAAAAAAAGAACTCTGCCAGTTGATTGAATCAAAAACACCAGCTTTCCCTACAAGATTCAAATCCTGAAAACACAATTATGTAGGTTTAAACTGCCCGGACAGCGACAGCCTATAATTGAATTCTCAAGACAGAATCCTTCACCGCCGTGAAGCTGGCCCCACCATATCGAGCCCAAAATTTGAAACATATGCCAATATTTAGGGCTTTTTTGGGCTTCCAGAATATCCAAGTTTCAATTTTTGGGCTCAACCAGAAATGGGTTTTATAAGGTTTTATACATTAGCCAGCTTCACGGTTAGCCCGCGACCATCACCGATCTTGAAGATGAAGGTGTCATTTGATAGAGTGAATTTTGGGCTTTCATTCTATACCATTTTTTAATTTTGGGCTCAATAATTACGCTGCGGGCGGAGGAAAAACGTTATAGGCCGGGGGAGGGGGGTAAATGTATTAAACCAGGTCCCTTGTCGCCCCCAGGGAGAGTGTATTCCAGAAAAAAATGATAAGAATCGATGGAACAAGTCTTCAGCTATCATATGATACCACTTTCAATTTTTAGGCTCGATAATCACGCCGTCAGCGGGGAGAGAAGGTTTGTAGGTAACCAGGTCACTTACCATCCCCAGGGAAGTTGTAATTCATAATTATTCGACGGAAATCGATGTAAAAAGGCTACAGCTATCATATGATACCACTTTCAATTTTTGGGCTCGATAATCACGCCGTCAGCGGGAGGGAAGGGTTGTAGGTAACCAGGTCTCTTGCCGCCCCCAGGGTATGTGTAATCAAGGAAAATCCGATGGAAATCGATATAACAAGTCTACAGCTATCATATTATACCAATTTCAATTTTTGGGCTCAATAATCACACCGTCAGCGGGGGGGAAGGGTAGTAAGTAACCAGGTCCCTTGCCGCCCCCAGGGTATGTGTAATCGAGAAAAATCCTAAATAAATCGATGTAACAAGTCTACAGCCATCACATTATACCACTTTCAATTTTTGGGCTCGATAATCACGCCGTCAGCGGGGTGACTGGGTTGTAGGTAACCAGGTCCCTTGCCGCCCCCAGGGTATGTGTATTCAATGAAAATCCGATGGAAATCGATGTAACAAGTCTACAGCTATCATATTATACCACTTTTAATTTTTGAACTCGATAATCACGCCGTCAGCGGGGTGGAAGGGTTGTAGGTAACCAGGTCCCTTGCCGCCCCCAAGGTATGTGTATTCAATGAAAATCCGATGGAAATCGATGTAACAAGTCTACAGCTATCATATTATACCACTTTTAATTTTTGGGCTCGATAATCACGCCGTCAGCGGTGGGGAAGGGTTGTAGGTAACCAGGTCCCTTGCCGCCCCCAGGGTATGTGTATTCAATGAAAAATCCGATGGAAATCGATGAAACAAGTCTACAACTATCATATTATACCACTTTTAATTTTTGGGCTCGATAATCACGCCGTCAGCGGGAGGGAAGGTTTGTGGGTAACCAGGTCCCTTGCTGCCCCCAGGGTATGTGTAATCAAGAAAAAACTGATGGAAATCGATGTAACAAAGCTACAGCTATCATATTATACCACTTTAAATTTTTGGGCTCGATTATCACGCTGTCAGCGGGGTGGTAGGGTTGTGGGTAACCAGGTCACTTGCCGCCCCCAAGGGAAGTTGTGTTTCATAATAATTTGACGGAAATCGATGTAACAAGTCTACAGCTATCATATTATACCACTTTCAATTTTTGGGCTCGATAATCACGCCGTCAGCGGTGGGGAAGGGTTGTAGGTAACCAGGTCCCTTGCCGCCCCCATTGTATGTGTTTTCAAGAAAAATCCGATGGAAATCGATGTAACAAGTCTACAGCTATCATATTATACCACTTTTAATTCTTGGGCTCGATAATCACGCCGTCAGCGGGGTGGATGGGTTGTAGGTAACCAAGTCCCTCGCCGCCCCCAAGGTATGTGTATTCAATTAAAATCCGATGGAAATCGATGTAACAAGTCTACAGCTATCATACTATACCACTTTCAATTCTTGGGCTCGTTAATCACGCCGTCAGCGGGGTGGATGGGTTGTAGGTAACCAAGTCCCTCGCCGCCCCCAAGGTATGTGTATTCAATTAAAATCCGATGGAAATCGATGTAACAAGTCTACAGCTATCATACTATACCACTTTCAATTCTTGGGCTCGTTAATCACGCCGTCAGCGGGGTGGATGGGTTGTAGGTAACCAAGTCCCTTGCCGCCCCCAAGGTATGTGTATTCAATTAAAATCCGATGGAAATCGATGTAACAAGTCTACAGGTATCATATTATACCACTTTTCATTTTTGGGCTCGATAATCACGCCGTCAGCGGGGGGAAGGGTTATAGGTAACCAGGTCACTTGCCGCCCCCAGGGAAATTGTATTCTATAATAATTTGACGAAAATTGATGAAACAAGTCCGCAGCTGTCATATGATACCACTTTCAATTTTTGGGCTCGATAATCACGTCGTCAGCGGTGGGGAAGGGTTGTAGGTAACCAGATTTTTTATTTTAAATCCTGAATATGTTCATTGAACCTATTTTGAAAACATTTATGTATCTGACCAATGTAAAATTTCTCACAATTACTAGGCTATATTCCAGTTTATAAACGCCTGATCTTTCAAAAATTGTTCTTGTATTTTTATCAGAAATCTTTCTTATTAGTTAAAAAGCATTAATTGTTGGTTTGTATCCTAAATACTGGTAGATCTGTGAACAGTAGACCTCACGCAGTTTTCTCATCCACTAGTATCTGATGTCACCTGTTCTAGTTGATTCAGTGAATCACAGTTCACAGTTGAATCATAATTTACTCTTAAAAACTGTTATTTGTTTTCTCAAAGATCAAAAACTCACTTATGTTAATAAACTCAGTTCACGTTTGAATTTGTATCCCATATGATGATTTATTCATTTTCGTGATAATCTTCCCATCTGTTAAAAATATTTCTCAACTATTTTAAAATTATTATTTTTTAATCAAGAAAATTATAGTTCTTTTAATTTTCAAATGTGAGAATATTGATACTGATGGGCACGCATCTTAAAAAATATTGAAACCCTACCTTATAGAAATATATAGGGCCAGACATCTGTTTAATGCATGCAATAAAAAATCCACTTGTCAAATCCACTGAATATAAATTATCATACACATGATGAACATATGTGTTTGTCAAGCTCCGTTCAATCTTATAGAATAACTTATAGTACCCTTTATAATCAATAAAATAATAAAACAAGAATTTAAGATTTGAGTATCTGGAGGATACAGAAAAAACGCATTTGATAAGTAGTTTCCTTTATTTTGAATTTAATTCGTCCTAATCACTTTTTACCATTCATATGACTAGAATATTAAACAACAACCTGAAACAGGTTATCTTCCCAGACGGTTTTAAAATAGCTATTTCCACTCTACAAAAATAGCAACAAATCTTAAAAAAATTAACTATAGACCCATTTCCCTTTTAAGAATCTTTTCAAAACATAAAAGCCATAATTCATTCTGATTACCAATAATTTATTATCGAATAAAGATCCCGTAATCTGCACTAGTGTGAATATACCATTACTAGAATATTGCCTTAATCAGGCGGTAAAAAATCTGTGTGTGTGCAAGTAGCCGTTAAACTTTTGCTACCAATAAAAAATCGGTGTGTGTGTGTGCAAGTAGCCTAGACCAGTATCTTCATTCATATAGAGTATAGGTAAAGATATAGAAGAAGAGGATATGGATAGAAGTATAATGAGAAGATATAACTGTTGAATACACATAGTTTTATCTATGACCACTCTCAAACAAACTATAGTAAACTGGAAGCTTGACGAATTAAGAACTTCATGAACTGAAAACTAGAAGAACCGGAAAAAGGCCTATATCCATCCTTGGTATATTGAAAATCTAAATGCAAAATTCCAAGTTAATCAGTCCAGTAGTTCAGACGTGATGATGCGTCATTCGTGTATTTCCTATACCGTACAGGTATAAGCCAATTATTATTCTCTCTATAAATCATATGTAGATGATACTGATTCAATATAATTATTAGGATCGAATAACATTATTTCATTCGTGATTACTCAAGTTTCAATTTCTGACGAATTATTTCTCCACACTTGTCACAAAAATGTTTCATTTAAAAGTAATCAGGGTTTATTCCAATCACTTATGGATTTCAATTCTTTCTTTATCCGGCGCTACAGCCCTAGGTGAGCTCTGGCCTCCTTCACAACACGCCTCCATTCTTCCCTGTTCATGGCTCTTTCCTTCCATCCTCTTACCCCCATCTTTCTCAGGTCATCCATCACTTGGTCCACCCACCTGTTCCTTGGCCTACCTTTCTTTCGTCTGCTGTGCAACTTGCTATTAAAAACTATTTTCGGTATTCTATCCTCACTCATCCTCATCACATGCCCCAACCACCTTACTCTTTGGGCCTTAATGAACCGTACTATATTTTCTCCTTCTATTTCTTCATTTTTTCTTATTCGCCATTGCTGCTCATTAACCTGAACGGGACCGTAAATTCTTCTTGAATGGATTCTAATTATAAACGTTTATAATTCATACTGCTGATTAATGTGTGTGATAAGTATAGGCCAATGTTCTCTGAAATGCAATGAATCATAGGAAAAATACAATTAAAATATTCATGAACTATTTAAAGTAAGTCTATGACGTACATAATGACAATAATAACGCAACTTTCAATAATTATGCAGAGTTGATGGAAATCATGGAAACAGCATAATATTAAAATTGACTGTAGGTTTCATTGGATATTCTATTTGAAATAAAAATTACTCAGTTACTTTAACATCTTTGACCATCGAATGAATCAAAATTCATTTTTTGAAATGAGAAGGTGGTCATGTTATACATGATTTTGATACAGAGTTCCATAATAAAATAAATGACGAAAACTTTACTTTGATATCTCAACTCGTACCAGTTTGAAGATGTAAAATTTGTAAATAATGTTGTATGAAAACCAACTGAAATCATGTATCAGCGCATGAAGGACTGCTCATGTGAAAGCTACCGAATAGCCTAACTGAAGTTATGAATGATGAATCGATGGAAAAACTATAGTGATTGCATGCAATGAATTCTTCAGCTGCCTAAATCGAAACACATTTTTTTCTCATGCATTTTCAATGTCATTTTTATATTCTGAAAAAAGACCTGACTTGTAAAAAGGTTAGAAGAATACGTGTTAAAAATTTGAAGATGATTGATCAATTCTTTCTAATGTTATTGTAGAACATACAAACAGACAGACAACGACTTTGGCCTTCAGTAAGTCAAAAGTGAGAACTCGCTTACGCTCGTTCAATTATAACGCAAGGTACTTGTTGATAAGGATTTAATCCAGTTGAAATGAAATTTAGTTTGAACTGAAACTGTTAAAAAATGCACTTGTGCAATTCGAAAGCGCCCAATGTGACTATTGACACTATGACTGTTATTTGCAGTGAGCGATGAACTTGAGCGATCACCAAGGATGGCTTGGTTCAAGCCAGCATGGAGTATCGGAAGATGGATTGGAAAAAAAATAAAGAGACGTCGTAATCGTTACCGGTACCGTGGCTGAACATTGATCAACTTTCCAGGAAAATCAACATGAAACATGGACTATCTACAGAGAACAAGTTGAGATAAAAAATAAATATCTATTGCATCTATTGCATATATATATTGTGTTATTTTATTCATGATCCCTGACAATCATAATTATGAATTTTGGACATTACTTGGTGAATTTAAATCATTAAAATTGTACTGGAGAGAAAAGAGGTGAATCTTAGGCCCGCTCACACAAAGCCTATTGAATTTAAACTGAGATTAATGCCAAGAACCAATCAGAGATGCCTTTTTTCGAAATAATTCGAAAAATTATAAGTATCCCTTCTCTGATTGGATCTCTTGGATTCAATCATGGTTAAAATTCAACAGGCTTTTGTGCAATCGGGCTTTAGACGTTTTAGCTCATCACGTTATGATAATAATGGGAGTGGATAACTCAGATTCAATATTCTGTTTTCTTCATCTGGTATCGCCAGCGCATCTTATCACAATATTATTACTAGTACACAATGCTTCCACAGACTGTATCACTCAAACGAAATTTTTTAGTAACCTCCTGGGTTAGAGAGCTCGCACATGAACTGTTGTATTGATCTTTGAAATCAGCAACTTACAGAGTTGGTGAAAATGATGGAGAACTGAATAGCAGAAGGAAATTTCAAGAATGAGCTGCCAAAAAATGCGCCCAGACCGGGAATCGAACCCGTTACCTTCCCGATTTCCTTCTGGGGAATATATAACCGGAATATAAAGGCGAAAATATCGCCTAAAATGTTTCCATAATTTTCACAGACCCTGTAGGCATATGTGAATCGATAAAACTTTATAATTTACTGCGTATGGGTGAATAAATTAATATCAAAATTCAAAATCCCCAAACTAGAAATAGGAGCAACTGCTATCACAAGTAATATTATTAATTACGCGTATGTTGGTGACAGATAATTGACAGACATTAAAGAAAACCAGTTTGGTAAATTAGTAGAAGTTGTACATTAATCTGCTGAAATTATGTGTCATCGCATAGAAGACACTCTGTGTGATAGACCCCAAATAGCATAAGCTATTTCAAATGAATGGAAAAATAATTATTGTAGAAATTCCAATTATTTATCCAGCTGACTATTATAGATCACAACAATAATTTTCTTTTTATGTACTTTCAATGTAATTTTGTTACATCCTAGAAAAGGACGAAGTCGATTTCGTTGTCCAAGGTAGTTGGATTGTCATAATTTTTGAATGTCGCTCAGTTCGCGGCAAAAGCGTCAGAGGCGGCTAGCGCCTCTGGTGTCTAGTTATAGCGTAAGCTAAATAGCCTGCGCAGTTCGACATCGACAGTTTTGTGAGTTGTTGCTTGTTGTTGTAAAAATGAATTCGAATATTGAGGAAAGATCCTTTAAATTTTCTTAATTCACACAACTTTTGAGCAGATTGTTGAAGCTCACATTAGCCTAATTATGTGCGGTTTGTCAGAAGTTTATAGTTCTCTCTCAAAGTTATTAGCTCAGTCAACGAAGTGTTATAGAGGGAAAAGTTTAAAGGACAATTTTCGACCCCACAGTTCTGTTTAGGGTAGTGAGGAGGTAAACATATCAAAAGTCCCCACCCCTACACCATTGTGCTAAGGGGGTGGGGGTGGTTCAAAGGTACCATTCTTTGGTTTCTCGCATATAACTCGAGGATTATGCATTTTACAGACATGACTATTTCATAAGAAATTAAAGCTTACATAATTTCTTACAATATTGATTAAAAGTTGTCACGTTATTCTTTATTTAAATAACGATTAGCCTCCTGCTTGGCATCAGTCGGTAGAGCATGAAATATTTGATATAATTATAAAATTAGGTTGTGGTTTTTTAATAGGATACAGTCTCATTAAAATCTTTATAGGCCCAGATATGAGCTTCCCCTATAACTCTTGTAGTTCATTAAAAAATAAATATATATATAAATATGATACTTATGCTATAGTGTTGAGGAATTAAAATAAATTGCACACCATAAACAATTTGATACATATATTAAACAAATAATGCAAAAAATAGATCGAGGCAAAAATATATAAAGAGCAATAAAATATAATATAAATAAAAAATAGAGCAATAATTGAAATCAGTAAAATATCACAGGCTAAACTTTATACTCTAGATTTATGGCACGAATCATTACCATGTGCCTTTATCTTAAAATCATATGCATCCTTTTGCATGTGGTTGCGATATGCGCTTGCTAATACTTGTCGACTTGGACAATTCAATTAAAAATAGGTTCTTTAAGATCAACTTGATAAATTGGCAACTAATAATCCAAATATATATATATTAAATTCTCTAGTACTTAGTAGATTTCTTTGTATTGAATATATATTTTATCTCAGGGTGCAAGATTCGGCACCTGATGGAATAGGTAGAGCAATTCATCTAGTGAATTAGAGCTATAACAAACTATCGCAAATTATATTGCCAAAATTAAAGATCATATGAATATGTTTTAATAGCCTAGATTTTATACTTCTTTGATTCGATGGAATTTTCTGAAATGTATTGATTCATTTACTCCTTTAATAAAATACCTTTAATACTACATTTACTTGCGCAAGTGTTTTTTATTAAATTCTTAATTTATAATAAAACCCTTTCAACGAGCTAGCTTGGATTATTAGATTAATTCGAAGCACTAGGGCGCCCATCACTAATTCAATATTTCTCACTCACGTGTCGAAAATCTTCTTATAAGCCGCCGATGTCGATCCAACTCCTGGTGGTCCTGGGATATGGTAGCCGGAATCGTCTCTTCCAAGGGGTTACAAAATTATTTGAAATTGAAAATGACTTCTGCTTTACAAGAGCATCACAAAGTCCTTTAAGAAATTTAATAATTCAATCTAACTTTAGCTTTTACAATTTATAGTAAGGTATTATGCTCTAAAATATTTAGGGTCCTCTCATGGTGGCATTTGGCTGGCGAGTGATGGTTCTCCTTTCTCAATTTTGCAATTCTTATTTCCGACTTTCAAATTAACATAAAATTTGAATATCTTAGTCCTCCGCCATTAAGGTTCAAATGGATCGTACAAAAAATATCAATTATTACTTAGGTTGTGTGTTTAATAATTTCTTTGCCTTCGGGCCATATCTATAACATAGACTATACAATAATTTAACATAAATCCCAAACATTTATAGAAATATATATAAATATTTTTGAATTGGCATACTATTGCCGCCTATTAACTGCTATTGTGCTATTGGTGCATGCAAATTTGATTCAGTATTCATGCGCCTGGTACCTCCTATTTCCTAAATACACTTAATTATTTTTATTATGTTTTTTACTTTTGCTCTCTACATGCTAGCTAATATTCTATATACTAGTATTTATTTCATGCTTCCTAATAGTTAGCCACGTGATCATGTGTTCTTTCACATTGCATACTGTTTTGTTACAATAGAGCTCTGCCAAGGGGTTTGGTCAGATTCTACGTTGCTCGATTTGGTCGATCGTTAGGTCGCCGATCACAGAATGCATATACCTAACCTCAATCTTCAAAATATTTTATATAATAATATATTTATTAGCTACAAATTCTTTCAAAGCCTTTTTAGGTTTTTTGTACCGTTTAGCCAGAACAAGCTGATGCTATCTAATCTTAATTGTTATCTATTTGGCGATATTAGCCAGTTACTTTATTCAGACCTATTAATACTTCGGCTAGGGATTTTTATCTACCCAAATTTCCGATACTTTACACGCGCCCCTGGATTTGAATTCAAAATATTTGAAAATCACAATGTTTTTAATGAAAATCCACCCTTCAATACATCGATATATACCATACTTTATTTATAAATTATACTCTCAGACTTTTATCACAGTTCGCAGATCTATCTGCTGCACCTCCTTTAGACCTCTATCAAATACAATAACAAATTCTCCTCCTCCACACACATAAAATATCATAAATATAATCTTCTAGACGCATTCCTCCTTACAACACCGAAAACATAGTATTTTTAAATTTGCCGCTCGCAGGGCCGCCAACCTAACTACACACATTTCTTGATTCTCATAATTGATTCTTTTCAGACAATAATTTCGATGTACAAAACTTCTGGGCTTATATTTTATAGTACTTCTTAGGTCTTAATATAAATAATTTTCTATACATCACCCAGTCAGCAGTAAGGCTTGATTCAAGGCTTGAATTAGAAGCAGCCTTCACTTGTCAATCAAGGCTGAAGTTGAATCCAGCTGGAAACGATGTTGCTTGACATTCAACTCGAAGTCCCCTTGAATTTCCATACTAGAATCGAAAGCAGCATACCCTTGTTTTTCAAGGCTAACAAACTTGGTTGGAATCGAAATTTAATATGGCATGCTATGTATTCGTTCGAATTTAGCTTTTATTGCATGGGTCAAACAAGTCTTGACTTTGCCTTGAATTTCCCTTGTCAGTCAAAGCTAACAGTCTTGATTAGAATCGATCTTGAATATGGCTCGAAAGGTATTCGTTCGATTTCAGCTTTTATTGCATGAGTCAAACAAGTCTTGACTCTGCCTTGAATAACCCTTGTCAGTTAAAGCAATACCTACTATTACTTCAGGCCCCACAACTAATTAATGACGTCATAACATGTAGATTGATTCTTCCTAGATCGTAGTAGTTTCTACTAGCTTATCAATGTAACTTTTGTTACTGTATGAATTTTTATTGGATGGAATACTATCTAAATTTCAAATTAAAGACACTTGTATTTTAATAAATAGAAATTTTATTGAAATAAAAACACTATTCCACAAATGCAATAATTTATCCATATTTTCAGATTGATAGACATAGGCCTACTCAATTCAGTGATAGAGCTATTGATAAATTCATCTCAACCAAAAATACTTAATAATAGCCTGTATCAGAGTCGAAGGAGAGGTAAATCAAAGATAAACAAATTTCCTAACTCTTTTTTTAGGAAAGAGGCTCCCACAAACTTGATCACAATTGATCTGTAGTACAAAGAAACCCATCAGGAGATGTTTTTCAGTTAGGTAAAACCTTCAATATTTTGATGTTATGGGCAGTTCCAACACTTTGCATTTACTTTTTAATTTATTAATTCAAAAGTTCTTTCACACACTTTATTCACACTGTTCTTCCACACTCTAATTACACTGTTATTTCACATTTTATTTACACTGTTCTTCCACACTTTAATTAAATTTTCCACTCACACTTTATTTACACTGTTCTTCTACACTTCATGTAAACCGTTGTTTTGTAGAATTGAAGCTCTTTCTTCTTATCGCTCGTATCCATTTTCGTTTCAAAGTAATCTTTCGAAAAAGTAAAAAAACCGTTTTAAACTTTAAAACCGTACGGAAACTTTTGGAATCTTGTTATAATTCCCGCAACAATTAGGTACCGGTACACAGCAGTATCCCAATGATTTAAAACCCCAAATTCATTATTACTTTTCACAAACAATATTAGAAGAATGATAAACAAACCATATTCATTGAAATGGAACACCGTTAAAATTGAATTTGTAATTCAAATTTTGTTGATTACCATATCAGATGTGATAACAAGCATCAGCGCCCTTATTCAATACCTACTATTACTTACTCGCTTGCTTACCGCCAGTAGATCATCGATGATCTACATGTGATGACGTCATAGTTTATTAGAGATCAGTTGTAGGGGCCTGAAGTAATAGTAGGTATTGGTTAAAGCCGATTTGAATCGATCTTGAATATAGCTTGCTACGCATTCCCTTGGATTTTGTTTCTATTGTGAGTGTCAAACAATCCTCGAGTAGCCTATTCTACATTGTCTTCTTTACATTGTCTATTTCTCATTGTCACTTCCAAAATCTCCTCTAATACAGGGGAGAAGAGATCAACCTGTAGTGTTCATCCCACACAGCACAAAAAGTTTAAAAAACGTTTAATAAATTAATAAATGTTTAAAATGTATAAATCCGATAAACGTTATGAAAACAACGTTCAATAAACGTTAGGGAATTTTACTAAAATGAACGTTTACTCTATAAACGTTCAATAAACGTCTAGAATGTATATTGCTGATAAACGTTATGAAAACAACGTTTGATAAACTTAGAAATGTTTACTAAAATAAACGTTAGAAAGGTTGGTACAGTATGGAATTTCTACAGTACCTACCCAGTCAACACACTAAGTGAAAATGTTATAAGTGAAAATCAAACATTTTTTTCAGAAGGTGTCTCCTCCCCCCTCACCTGTGTATCTTAATCCCTAAAAATGTCTCAATTTAGGCTTTCTGACCAATATTCCTAAGTGGAATTGAATTCCAATCCCTTTCTATCTTCTTCAAAAATCCTCCAAAAAAGTCTCCAACTCACCGTTATCGAGATAAAGAAAATGTTTTACACAAATTAAGACTGAAATTTTTTGAGTTTTCCAAAAAGTCTCATTTTAAGCTTTTTGTTAATAAATTCGGGTGCAGAATTGCAATTCAAATACTTTTTGTCTTCTGCGAAAATCGTCTAAAATGCACTGTTAACGATATAATTGACCTTTTGCGCTAAATCCAGAGGGACTTAATAAATTTGCCAGATGTTCAAGTTTCCCAAAAAAGTCGAAAAATTGTATTTCTAATCAATAGTTCGGATGCAGAATTGAATTTCAAACACTTTTTGTCTCTTGCGAAAATCGTCTACAACGTACTGTTGATGATATAATAGACCTTTTGCGCTAATTTTAATCCAAATAGGGACTTGGAAAAAATTTGATCGATTTCTAAGTTTCCCAAAAATGTTCAAAAAAGCAGTCTTTTATCACTTATTCGGCTACAGAAGTAGATTTCCAGCACTTCTTCTCAATGCAAAAATCCCGTCAGACGGGCCGTTGACGGGCTACTAACGTTTAAAATTTTAAATAATTGGTAATTGATGATGGAAAATTTTGAAAAAAATAATTAACGATTCTGTTCATGTTATAAACATTGTCCTAGAATTTCAAATGTTTCCAACCAAAATTGAGAAAGTTATATCATTTTTTCAAATTAGATTCCAGTTTGTGCTAAAAATCATGTCACACACCAAGCCTATGAAATAATTTTCAAGTTTCAAATTCAAATAATAATAAACTAGGTACTATTTTATTGATTCCAACATTATTTCAGTGAAAGCACAAATGTCCACCATAAAGAAATCATTAATCCATCCCAGAAATATGGACTGTTATCTGTTTTAATGTTAACAATAAAGATTGTCTATATCAATAACTTTGAAACTCCCGGGGTGATTTGTGCTTGTGCACTACTGCGCTTGAGCGACAGCCATTAAAGATGTCCTCGGCCTGTCTTCTTTAGTTTTCAGTAGTTGAAGGTGAAGTATTGCAGTATTGGTTCGTTGTTTGTTTATCCTTTATTTTATCGCGTCATCAAGTTGATGATGATTTTTGATTGCTGAAGGTCTTAAATTAAGGTAAGATCATTCATTTATGTCTAGGATATTATTGATAAATTTAATAGCATGAAGTTACCTACTAAACAAAGCTGTTTAGCCTAATAATGGCAAAGCGTTCCCCAGACAAATTTGTAAAGCACATGTTGTTTTTAAAAGCACTATGGTAAATAATTATTATGTTAGGCCCTATTAATAACCCTGATACAACATTAATTGCAATTTTTAGTGTGTATAAGTTAATTTTTTCCATTTTTAACCCAAACAGTTGATTTAACCAACTGTTAACATTGTTGGTACCTTAAACTTGTAAAACAACTATCAAGTGTGGTTTCGATTTTATGATTTAGGTAATAATTTTTAAACTAGTGATTATATGATTCAGTAATATCATAATAGATTGATTTAATTATTATGAATGTTTAAGATATAAGAAGCTATTGTAAAATGTTACAATAATAAAGCTAATAAGAGAATAGGCCTACCAACTAATAATATTGGTTATTTATAGGCATATTAGGGACTATGGTTACATTTGACCTAATTAACTTTTTGAATACAGTATTTTGATTAGATAAAACATTATTTATTTCAATATGACTAGCCTAGTATCAAATCAACCTCTTGAGAAATACTCTAAATAAACTGTAAATAGCAGCAATCATTCTTATTGATAGGCTACAATTTAATAATTAGTTCAGTACTATGTAAGGTCCTTAAATACTCCCTTGTATTGGTTTATTGTTTTAATACTATCAATTTATTAAAACCATACTAAATTATTACTTCAAAATTTCGGTGTAAATGCACGTCCAGTGCCAACATACCTGTCATCAAATTTTTGGTTGGGATTGATTATTAAGTATGCTATTTTGAGCACAAAATCACAAAAATTAAACGGCGGTCACTTTTGTTTTTGAAATAAACTAAGTTCAAAGTAGCACAATTTTACATGCATTTAACCTATGAGTAGCAGCCATTTTGATTATTGAAATCATCAAATTATGATATTCCTAATCTGAGTTTTCCTAACCCAAAGCTTTTTCTAACCTAAGCTTTATTAACCTAAAGCTTTTCCTAACCTTAGCTACTTATGGTTGCTACTTATAGCATGGTTAAATGCATGTAAAGTTGTGCTACTTTGAACTTAGTTTATTTTGAAAACAATAGTGACCTCCGTTTAATTTTTTGATTTTGTGCTCAAAATATTATACTAAATCGATCCCAACCAAAAATTTGATTACAAGTATGTTGGCACTGGACGTGCACTTTAGCCAAAATTTCTTTCAATTAGATAATTGCTTTCATACATGTTCCATTTGATTTCAGACGAAGGTGGGAATAGAACTGCAGATACATATTATACTAAAATCCACCATGACAGATGAATATGATGCCAAGGATTAGATTTGAAAAAAGTTCTTCTCCTCTCTACATTTGATGAAAGCCATTTTCAGTAAGTTGCACTCGTTCAATGATCAAATTTTTCAACATAGCCTACATAAACAAACTTACTTGTAACCTTAACAAACAAACTTAGGCTACCTACAATAGTCTATATTCAAGAATTACTGGAGCAGTTTTAAGATTTTATGTCAAGCCCTATTAATAACCCTAATATAACAGTAATTGCAATTTTTAGTGTTTATAAATTGAATGTTTATCATTTTCAAACACTAAGGCCCGGTTGCACAAAAGCCGGTTAAATTTTAACCATGATTAATTCCGCGAGAGCCAATCAGAGAAGCCGTTTTATCAAAAACGCATTCTCTGATTGGTTCTCATGAAGTTAATCACGGTTAAAATTTAACCGGCTTTTGTGCAACCGGGTCTAACAGTTGATTAAACTGTTATCATTGTTGGTTAACTTCAAACTTGTAAAAAACTATTAAGTTAGTGGTTTTAATTTCATGATTCAATACATTTTAAGCTAGTGATTATATGATTCAGTAATATATAATAGATTGATTTAATATCATGGATGGTTATGATATAAAAGAAGCTATTGTAAAATGTTACAATAATAGAACTATTCATAACACCATTATAGGCCTACCTACTAATTATTAGTTATATTTATTTGGGACTATAGTTACATTTTTGTTAGGGACATGAACTAAATTTTTTTTAATATTTTGATTAGATTAAACCATATTATTCCAATATGACCAGTATAAAATAACCCCCTTGAGAAATACTTTAAATAAATTGTAAATAAAAGCAATCATTCTCATTGATAGGCTACAATTTGATAATTAGTTCAGTACTATGTAAGGTCCTTTAAAACTCTCTTGTATTGGTTTATTGTTATATCATTTACTATCACTTATAAAATTCCTTTCAATTAGAAAATCGCTTTCATACATTTAATGTATCATTTGATTTCAGGCAAAGGTGGGAATAGAACTGCAGACGCATATACCAAAATCCACCATGACAGACGAATATGCTGCCAACTACAGTTTTAGATTTAAAACTCCTTTCTACATCTGATGGAAACCATTTTCAGTAAGTTGCACTATACTATTTCCTAATCACTAAAGCAGTTTTAAAATTTTAAAATGATAACTTTATAATTGAATAGGCTCAGATTTTTAATTTCATATGAAGCAAAAATTTATTGTAAAACAAGCTGCAAATTAGTATTGTAATTTCCAAAGAACCATATTGGAGACTTAAGTCACAATAAATCTCAATAATGTTGGATATGTTACAAGAAGTTTGACGAATGAGTGAACTGGCAGAAGTGTGAACCGCGGCTAGAGTCGGTTTAAGGTTGTGCAAAGGCTAAAAATAACATTTATACTGGTGATATTTTTCAAAGTTTTTCGGTTTGTATATCATCAACCTATCAAAATGAAAAGGTATCCTCAGAAAAACATTTTTTCCGATCATTACTTTTTGAGATATGAGAGCCTAAAGTTTGAATTTTTCGGACAGAACATTTAAAATTCGGTTAAAGATAAATCCTTGAGATTTAGAGGATAGATTCTTCATAGTATTGTTGAACTATTAAAAAATATTTTCTGAAAATATCCATTTTATCGAAAATACAAGGTTTTTGGGCCACTCTGTATCTATATAGAACAAGACAATTATTTATCATGCAAATATTGATTGGCTCTGAATTTATTTATCCTTTTGTGGATACAATCACAAATCATAAAAATATAATTTGGAAAGAATAGCAGGCTTTGCCCAAAACTATTTTATTCCCAAATTTTGATAATGAATAATATGTCCCAAAATGTTTTTATAATATTTTACTGCTGAAAGTTCAAGTTTAATTTTCATTGATGTTTAAAAAAATATAGGTATAAAAATCAGAAATAAAATATAAATTACTAGCAGGCCCTCTTTTTCATGTCTATATTGACTGGGCTAATATGGTTGCAACTTTGAGTGAGTTAGTGTGAACGCATTACTGGGATAAAACATACCTATAGTCTTTTTTCTTTAGGGCTACTTTTGAATAATACTTGAGAATAGAAATCAAAGAAAAATAAAAATAATATTATTCTAATATTTTTATTTCTAAAAAGAAATATGCCAATTTTAAAATGGGTACTTGAATTTCTGTTTTTATTTACATACCTACAGGTATGGTTTGAAAAACAAATACGGCTATCTACTACAGTGCAGTGTAAATATTGCCTAAAACGCTAACCTTGCTAACATATAAAAATTAACATACAATAAAAATAAGTAACATCCATATTTACATAACCAAAAATGTCATATATTCGACTAAAAAGGAATAGCACATTTGCTCCTGGGTGGCACATATATGTGCGACATGACTAATCAACTCCTCCCAATAAAAAATTAGGTTTACTTCATATATACCAGTCAATTAATACAGAATACTCCACACATTCCAAATCATATCACCTGTTGAAATGAATATTTCCTTAACAGTAATTTGAATTACTCTGGAATATCGTTAAATTCCTCAAGTTTCTCAAATTTCAGGGTTTTTTCACTCGTGACACATATATGTGCCACTCGGTCTTTATATAGAATGGGAGTGTAAACCAAGGATAGTGTATAGCAGGTTGCCTCAATCGCGTTTACATACGCGGATGAGATGGCATGAGCCTACGTGGCAAACGCCGGCTTCCCATAAGAATTACATACAAAACACCGCGTCAAATATCACTTCCTCACATAAAAACCGCTGTATTGATAAAAAATATGAATATGCTATTCAATTCGGAAAGAAACAAGCTCCACATCAATGTGTATTTTGAAAACATTAATTCATTTCGAAAAGTGTAGAAAGTCCTTGAATCTATCACTATATTCAATCGGTAAAACCTATTCATATTTGTGAAAAAGCTGGTAACTTATTTGTTTTGGACTTATTTTAAACAATAATATGACAAAATGAAGCGAACTCATTTAATTTTATGCTGGTCGTCCAATAATATTTAAAAATGATTGTTCCTTATTTGACAATTGTTTGTGAAAATTGATAGTTGTATCGTCGCCTGGAATGCTAGTTGCAAGCATTTGTATTAATGATATTTGTTTAAGACTTTATTAATTGACATATACCTAGAACCAATTTAGCGAAATCATGGAACTGATGGTTACAAGTTATTTTTAGAACGTTGAACTGTCTGGTTACTAATAATTATTTCAGTTGTCTACTGGAAAGCGTAGTGCCAACACGTTGTTCTTGTATTGTGTTTTTGTTTCTGCTCAGTGCAGTATTATTATTATTAGTATATTTTATCGATTATTTTCATGGGACACAAATTTACAAAGGAAATACCATATATTATTCACGGTAGTATGATATTTTTTATTTCAATGTGTCCATGGGATACTTATGAATGCAAAAAACACTTGTGTAAAGCAAGAATAGATCTTAATTATAATTTAAATAGTTCATCAAATTATGACTTCAAATAATATAACATTAATTATTCATGAAATTATTCAACTACTTTACAGTACAGTAGTGTAATGCGTTTTATTTTTTGATAAAATAACAGCATTAAAGTCATTAAAAGTCATGATTATCTATTTTTTTATCATAATTGGGATAAATAAGAATCTTTATAATGTTTAAATGATGTTCATATATTCTTAGGGCTTATCTAGACTGTTTATTTTTGTGATAAAGCTAGGCAACCGTTGATGGGTTCGCATTGCTATCTTTCAGGAGTTGTTGATAAAATAACGTTAATATCCTGAAATTCCTAAAGAAGCTGTTAGTTCTTTCCACAGACTTCATAAGGATAAAATTTCTAAATGAGAATGGAATCTGTTTAAGAGAAAGAACTAAAACGATGCAGAAAAAACTAATAGAAAGTACAAAAACGTATTTGAAATGGTATTATCAAATCAAATTGTGTGTTCAAACGATTTGTTTTAGACTCGCCGGTAACATTTATAGGATTTTTACTGAAAATTAGTTTGATATTGTTTCAAAGGGGATAAAATGCTGAACATTTTGATGTCAATCACTTCTATGTAAAGTTGATGGTTGATTTGCTATGAGGGCTCAAAGTTGGCATTTTTACATTTGAATGCATGTTAAGCCAGGGCGAGAGGTCGCAGCATGACGTCACACCATAGCAGGCTGCGTTCTCCACGCGTCTTATGTGATCAAGGCAACCTATTATTATACTATTCTTGCTGAGTGTAAACCACCTGAACCAACCCATTTTTTTTCAATTATAAGGAAATAGCAGT
The DNA here is from genome assembly GCF_014356525.2 of Nilaparvata lugens. Taxonomy (NCBI): domain Eukaryota; kingdom Metazoa; phylum Arthropoda; class Insecta; order Hemiptera; family Delphacidae; genus Nilaparvata; species Nilaparvata lugens. Next base: position 34,559,100 of record NC_052511.1, on the reverse strand, counting down.
ATCATCAAAGGCCAATGACATACATATACGTACACAAAATTCATCATTAGTAAATTATTATTATTGATCATGTTTTCAAAGTATAAAATAAAAATCCAAGAAAATATTTGACTTACAGATAGAAAATTGAATTGTCCAATATGTTGTGAAATGAAAATAGTTCATTCAATAAACTTATTTGTGAATAAAACAATCATGTCAAAAAGGCTTTCTTTTATGAAAGTATGGAATAATCATAAATTAGTAGTCCCAATACATGTGGAGAATTGCAAATCAGTTACTTGAATCAAAGAAGAACTCATCGTTTCGTACACTTCACCGCTTGCTCCCAATACTCTTTTCAAATTTCTTCTACATGTTTGCCTTTTTGCAACCAATGTCCAATCACTGCTACCCAAAGACGGAACCTCCTTCAAACACAGTTTTTGGCGGCTGATTGAAGTTTTAGTTTTTGAAGAAATGAGGGTTTGTAACTCAAATATTTAAAATGTAAACACCCATTGTGTGGTACATAATTTTAAAGGCCTTTTTAAAACAAGAATGACGACATCAATAAAAATGTTCTATGATACTTTTATCAAAAATGGCGGCTGATTGAAGTTTTAGTTTTTATAGAAATGAAACATTGATAAAAGTAATAAAACTTAAAACAACACTTTTTTTGATGAATAACGAAACACATTGAAAAACTGATTATTTATTTAGTAATCTGTTTGGTACTTTTTACTTTCCTTGCCCTATTAGCCTACCATAGGTAAGGAAAGTATTGCTTTCTGAAAAAAATTAAGGTACCCCAATTTCTAAATTTCTATACGTTTGAAGGTTTGAAGGTCCCCTGAGTCCAAAAAACTGGTTTTTGGGTATGTGTGTGTGTGTGTGTGTGTGTGTGTGTGTGTGTGTGTGTGTGTGTGTGTGTGTGTGTGTGTGTGTGTGTATGTGCGTCTGTGTACACGATATCTCATCTCCCAATTAACGGAATGACTTGACATTTGGAACTTAAGGTCCTTTCACTATAAGGATCCGACACGAACAATTTCGATCAAATGCAATTCAAGATGGCGGCTAAAATGGTGAAAATGTTGTCAAAAACAAGGTTTTCCGTGATTTTCTCGGAAACCGCTCCAACGATTTTGATCAAATTCATACCTAAAATAGTCATTGATAAGCTCTATCAACTTTCACAAGTCCCATATCTGTAAAAATTTCAGGAGCTCCGCCCCATCAATGCAGATAGAATCCCAATTATCAGGCTTCAGATACAATTGAAACAAAAAAATCAAGTGGAGTAGATTGACCATGAAAATCTCTACAATTAATGTTCAGTAACATTTTCACCTAAAATTGAAAATAAGCTTTAAATTCGAGAAAATGTGATTATTCAATTGCAAATTATTGTTGATTCTATTAAATCATTCACTATGAAGAGATAGCAGACCTCATGTGTGTCTCCAGCGTTATTACCCTGTCACCAGCTGGCTCAAATCACTGAATAGTAGACTTGAGATGCGCGGGAACAATAGCGTCAGGTGATCAATTTTCATAACGGCAAGGAAAGTTGTGTGAGTGCGCCACACCAGATTTTTACATTTCATTTCAAAAGATGCTCCCGAAATGCTCGAGACCCTTTATTCTCTCGTTTGACAGTGTGCCAAACTGTCATAAATGTAAATGAGATGTCCTTATGAAGGTCTAAGTCAACCACTTATGAGGGGTTGAAATTCATTTATGTATGTCAAAAGGTAGAGTATTCGACCAATAACTTATCCTGAAAGTTACAATATGTATATCAGTCTCCAACTTATAAAAGTTTTTAAGCTACATAATCAGCATTCTGAGAATTGATTACCGAGAAATTTTATATTTTACTCATAATAACCTATTAAGTTATCCCACTAAACTGTACATTTCATATTTTACAGGACCAAGAGCAGAGAGACTACGCCTCATGAAGCTCAAATCGAGGACGATAGCAGTTCAAAGTAAAAATATATAATTAGTAATAAATTGAAAGTTCAATTTTTGTAATATTTAATAAAAATCATTGAATTTTATTGAAAATAATGCTTTCTTATTTACATTTTTCGCTCATATAGATATACTCTGAAGTTAAGCTTTAAAGAAAATAAACTAATATAGATATTAATATATAATATTTAATATTTTAATAGATATTCAAAGTAATAATTGATGTGTTACTCAGATGTATATGAACTGTATTCCATTTGAGGTGTTGCAAGCATAGAGGGCTGTTGAACTAGAGCAGATTTGATTTAATTAATTCATCGAATGGCGAGTGACTCATGCACTGCTCCCTCTCAGGACAGTCTGCAAGCTGTTATTGGTTAGCAGAGGTCGATCTCGACTCAATCAATACAACTACAGAGACAGTTTATAGACTGCCCTGACAGGAGAGAATGAATAAGTAATTTGCCATTCACAGGAGAATTTTAAAGAATATTTCAATTTGAATAATATTAAAAATATAAAATGTATATTAATAATCTGATTCAGTGCAATCCAATATAAATGCTTAATCATAATTCAAATTTCATCCAGAATTTGAAATAAATCTGTAATTCTTATTATTCATGATTCAATTATTCTTCCAAACTAATGCTCCAATCTTACTATTGCCTTAATACTCTATTTCTATACTCAGTGGACATCCATAGATTCTATATGTAGATGAAATCTATATAATATATATATTATATAGTCTATATATATATTATATAATCTATATATTATATAGATTTCATCTATATAATCTATATATTAATGAAATCTATAATATATATATATTATATAATCTATATATTATATATAGATTTCATCTATAATTATATAGAATGTATGGATGTCCACTGAGTATAGAAATAGAGTATTAAGGCAATAGTAAGATTGGAGCATTAGTTTGGAAGAATAATTGAATCATGAATAATAAGAATTACAGATTTATTTCAAATTCTGGATGAGATTTGAATTATGATTAAGCATTAATATTGGATTGCACTGGCCTTGAATCAGGATTGATTTACTCTAAACATCCAGCTTGAATCCGACTCTAATTGATCTAGAATCACAATAGAATCGAGCTTGAATTTCGTGAAAGGTGTGCCAGGTGGCCTTGAATGGACGGATTGCATCCAGCATGCGTTTCAAGCCTGAGTCAAGACTGCATCTCATTCCTGATTCGACCGTGCATCTCGGGCCTGAATCGAGCACGCAACGCGATCTTGATTTTAGCTCGCAGCACCAGCCTGATTAGAGCCTGCATTTCGATCTCGAAACTGGCTTGAACGATGTATAAACGGACTCTTGAATTCAACTCATTTCGAGCAAAACGCATGCGAATGAAATCTTGAATCAAGCCCTCACGTTTGACAAAACGAGCTTGTTTTGATTTCGATTCAAGTTGATTTTGCTGATTGGGCAGGTACAATACTTTTCTTTTGCTAATGGCTCTTTGGTTTTGGGTAACTAGCATTCACTTTAGGTTTTTTCAGGGTACAAACATGGCATAACTAACGGTAATAAATATAAAACATATAAATAAATATAGTAACATTGATAAATATAATAAATAACAGTAATAAATAACATTTTGGGTTACAATGCTTTTTTTTTTTTTTTATAATCATGTGTTGGGCGTTACATTCGATTCGGGTGGCTTTGCTCAGCTGACTGCTTGTTCTACATTTATAATGCTTACGTCAGAACTGGTTGTCGAAACTCGCAACTAACCTAACTGCTATATTTTTTCTCTTTAAAGGTAATTAACAAATTTTAAATATACTATCCATGCTTGTGTCCTTTTTTATTTGATGTAACTAATTTAATTACATAATTAAAAGTTAATCTTTTGCTTGTTGCAGGCTTTGGATGGTTGGGAGAAATCAAAAATCTGATTTGTTGACACGAGGTTGCTTCATCAATATTAAATTTATTAAGAAAGGTTAGTAATTGGCTTGATAGTGGTGTTTTCCTTAATTACTTATCATATTATTTCAAATTTTGACGATATTGCATGTAAAAATCCTGTGGTTTACTTGCATCTTCTTGCATTCTGTTTGTAGATGTTGTAGGCTGGTGAGGTTATCTGCTGTTGATTTGTGAGGCTGTCCTATTGATAACTTATCCTTCATAAATTTAAAGCCCTTGTATCTTGTGTATCCTTTCTTCAAATAACTCCTTGTTCCTTTAATAATAATTTCTTCTAATTGATCCAAAGTCTTCCATTTTATTTTCTTTCAATACTATCCACATAGTTTCTTTATAAACAACCTTAATCATGTCAGGAAACAGTTTCGTAAAGCAAGATTTTTCATAGGCCATAAACTTCTTCAATAATATTATCCTCTTCATTATTTCATTAACATCACAATTTTTAGCAATCATCACAGCCATTATAACAAATATTACACACCATATCAAAACATTTATTATCTCTTTAACAATGTAATCTCTCAACATATAGCCAGGTACTTCCATTTTATTGACAATATTCCTTATTTCTTTTGATTTTATTAACCACTTTCTTTCCATCAATATCCACAAGTAATCCATTCCATTATTATCCAGGCATGAATCCATATTTGTCCTTTTAGTAGCTCCGTTTTTATCCCATTCCTATGGCCTATTCTTCCGGTCACATCGTTGATCATCTTCCTTAAAACGAATGTGCCGGGGATGCATGCCTTCAGTGGTCCCCTGTCCTCCATCCTGGTCTCGGTCCGGTATCCTCCTCTGCCTCTTGAAGCGTGCATGCGGCCTCCATCAGCGCGCGCGGTCCCTCCGTTTCTTCCGCCTCCAGGCCTTGTGATGCTGGTACCTTCGGTCATGTAGTCCGTCCTCCTCGTCCTGATGCCGGTCGGGTGTCCTCGGGCGTTTCCGTCTCCGGGCCTTGCGGTGGTCGCTCCTCTTGTCCTGGATGCCGTCCTCTCGGTCTTCCATGGTGTCTTCCTTCCCGTCCTTGGTGTGCTTCGGTGGGGTCGAATGATGCGCGGGTGCGGTGTGCGGATACATGGTGGCGGTCTCCTCCTGGCAACTGTTTATTTTTATTAGTGGCTCTTCAGTGGCGGGTTGCTCTTCGGTGGGGAACAGGATACTTAAAATGGGTTGTTGCTTGCGGCTGGTTTTAATTGCATGGTGGGCGGCGTTTTTTAGTGGTTGGATATTGGGGGTATCATATAGTCCTGGTTTATTAGCTGTAGTTTTCTGTATATCTGGTGGCGGGTTGTTGGGTGCTGGGTTCCGTGTTTTTTGTTGATTTAATCCTGTTGCATGCGCTAATGTATGATTTGTGCTTACTTGTTGAGGTGGCAGTTTGTAATTTCTGTTATAATTATTCTGAGTGTGACTATTATTTGAGTTTAATCGATCACGGCCATCATAGTGATTCCTGCGGTTGCTCTGCTGGGCGTAATGGTTGGTTGTGCGATTTTGAAAATTTTCATTATTCCAGTTACCATTTTTCTTGTGCTCATAGCGGCGTTCAAATTGAGAGGCAGATCGGTAGCGATCATATGATACCGGTTCATAATTTTGGCTGTTATACTGATTACTTTTTGAGTTGTGTTGATTCCGTGTGTATCTTTGGTCTGAACGGTGGTTTGACATTGCCATCACAGACTGTATGCCATATAAATGATTTATCAGCTGTTTGCAATCAGTAATGGGTTGTGTGGCGAGTGCCATTCTAACTTGATATGGTAGTTTCTTTAGAATAATACTTGCCAATGCCGATTCGTTAATGGGCTCACTCAATTGAAAATTTTTGAACTGTAGGGCAGTGACGAAAGTAGTACATGCACCGTCTAAGTTAGGGTTGAAATCGCATGATATAATGTCCGCTAGCACGTCCAACTGTTTACTTCTGCTCCAATACTGTTCCAGGAAGACAGCTACAAACTCATCCAATGATGTAAATTCATGGGCTCTACTCCGAAAGAACATCAGGGGTTCGCCAATCAATAAACTAGTCAAACGAAGACGCCACATGCTCCAAGAGGTAGGTGCAAGAGTTTGTACTAATTTTATCTGATCAATGAATGGTTGAGGTTGCAAATGGCGATCAGTATTATCAAACTTGCCCAGTCCTTGCAATATACTATGTGAGTTGATGTTATCTGCTTGAATTCCTTGATGTCGTTGTTGAATATGATTTTCTAATGCTGTTATTTTTTCCTGTGCCATCTGCCATTGACTATTATGTGTAATTTTATTAGCGGTTATTTCTTGATCTAATTGAGTCAGAGTGGATTTTTGGATTAGTAGAGTTCCGTTTAAAGCTTTACAGGTTTCTGTGTTTTGATTGATGCTACCTTGCAGTTGGTTCATTTTTGTGGACATATTAATCTGTTTATTTTGTATTTCTTTAATACTGTTAATATTTATGTCAACTGTAGTTGTTAAATTTTGATTGGCAACGGTAATTTGTTTGTGGATTTCTTGATGGCAATCGGTCTTAATGTTATTTGTTAAATCCTGAATGGGTGTGGTGATTTGTGTGGTTAGGTTATCTATCCTTTCGTTGAGTTCACAGGTAACCGTATCCAACCTTTCCGATAATCCTGCCGTAACTTTATCCTGACTTTCTTTCTGTAGAGTTATCATTGCTTTTAATTCTTCCCTATGATTCTCTACTTTAGTCTCAATAGTATCCAACCATCGTTCTACTGATTTTATAGCGCCTGCTGTCTCTTTCATGCCCTGTTCCACTGTTTGTTTATTTGCCTCTTTTATTGCAGCATTCTCTTTTTTAATCTCCTGCATAATATTATCCATTGTGTTTTGTAAAATAATATTGAACATACTGCTAGTTTGTTCCATTATTACCTTTTTAAATGGATCTAGTTCTGTGACTGAAAATAGACTTTGTTTGCTCAGATGTGACTCGGCCTCTGGAGATGCGGGTTCTGCAGGCTGCTCCTCGCCCCCTTCAAAGTTGATCTCTGCTATCCGTTGATTCAATGGTGTGTCAGCGGCGTCGATTCGAGTGGATGATAGAGGTTGCAGACCTTGTGGATCAAAGACTATCAACCCGACACTTCCTGGTTCCCTTTCTCGTGGCGTATTGGCATCTACCATGGTGGGGTTTGATGTGCTGGGAGTCGACAAAGTGGGATCTGTGCAACTGCCGTACATATATGAAACTTCAGAGTTTGCGGGAGTGTGATTCATTGTGTCAAATATGATAAATGCTAATTAAAAAAGTGATAAATGATAAGCGAAAATGCTTAAAAAAGAGACACAAACCGGGATTTACAGTGAAACAGTTATGTGCAAAGTGTTTGGATACTCAAAGGACAAGGTATTTATACTTAAGTTTTTTATAATGCTCTAGCGCCCCCAATGTTTAGTATTGATTCTTGACTAGTTTACAGACTGTGACTTATTTTCCAACCGGCTTAAATACATAATATATTCTTGACTAGAAAGTAATAGCAGTTTAGGCTTATAAAATATAATCTCTTTCTATAAAACATATATTTTTTACAATAACAATAATATAAAATTTTCTTTAAAACATATAATTTCTCTTTATTTAAAGCTATTGATTCCCCAAAAAGTAATACAAATTTTACTTTGCCTGTTTTCCTCAATACTCGTATAAGTTATCTATAATTTTCAATATGGGTGTTGACTTAATTTCAAATAATTATTCAATGAGCTCGGCTCTCATCATCAGTCCCACGTTGGTACGGCATGTTTTATGTCACGTTATTCTTTATATTTAAATAACGATTAGCCTCCTGCTTGGCATCAGTCGGTAGAGCATGAAATATTTGATATAATTATAAAATTAGGTCGTGGTTTTTTTAATAGGATACAGTCTCATTAAAATCTTTATAGGCCCAGATATGAGCTTCCCCTATAACTCTTGTAGTTCATTAAAAAATAAATATATATATAAATATGATACTTATGCTATAGTGTTGAGGAATTAAAATAAATTGCACACCGTAAACAATTTGATACATATATTAAACAAATAATGCAAAAAATAGATCGAGGCAAAAATATATAAAGAGCGATAAAAATATAATATAAATAAAAAATAGAGCAATAATTGAAATCAGTAAAATATCACAGGCTAAACTTTATACTCTAGATTTATGGCACGAATCATTACCATGTGCCTTTATCTTAAAATCATATGCATCCTTTTGCATGTGGTTGCGATATGCCCTTGCTAATACTTGTCGACTTGGACAATTCAATTAAAAATAGGTTCTTTAAGATCAACTTGATAAATTGGCAACTAATAATCCAAATATATATATATTAAATTCTCTAGTACTTAGTAGATTTCTTTGTATTGAATATATATTTTATCTCAGGGTGCAAGATTCGGCACCTGATGGAATAGGTAGAGCAATTCATCTAGTGAATTAGAGCTATAACAAACTATCGCAAATTATATTGCCAAAATTAAAGATCATATGAATATGTTTTAATAGCCTAGATTTTATACTTCTTTGATTCGATGGAATTTTCTGAAATGTATTGATTCATTTACTCCTTTAATAAAATACCTTTAATACTACATTTACTTGCGCAAGTGTTTTTTATTAAATTCTTAATTTATAATAAAACCCTTTCGACGAGCTAGCTTGGATTATTAGATTAATTCGAAGCACTAGGGCGCCCATCACTAATTCAATATTTCTCACTCACGTGTCGAAAATCTTCTTATAAGCCGCCGATGTCGATCCAACTCCTGGATCGTCTCTTCCAAGGGGTTACAAAATTATTTGAAATTGAAAATGACTTCTGCTTTACAAGAGCATCACAAAGTCCTTTAAGAAATTTAATAATTCAATCTAACTTTAGCTTTTACAATTTATAGTAAGGTATTACGCTCTAAAATATTTAGGGTCCTCTCATGGTGGCATTTGGCTGGCGAGTGATGGTTCTCCTTTCTCAATTTTGCAATTCTTATTTCCGACTTTCAAATTAACATAAAATTTGAATATCTTAGTCCTCCGCCATTTAAGGTTCAAATGGATCGTACAAAAAATATCAAATTATTACTTAGGTTGTGTGTTTAATAATTTCTTTGCCTTCGGGCCATATCTATAACATAGACTATACAATAATTTAACATAAATCCCAAACATTTATAGAAATATATATAAATATTTTTGAATTGGCATACTATTGCCGCCTATTAACTGCTATTGTGCTATTGGTGCATGCAAATTTGATTCAGTATTCATGCGCCTGGTACCTCCTATTTCCTGAATACACTTAATTATTTTTATTATGTTTTTTACTTTTGCTCTCTACATGCTAGCTAATATTCTATATACTAATATTTATTTCATGCTTCCTAATAGTTAGCCACGTGATCATGTGTTCTTTCACATTGCATACTGTTTTGTTACAATAGAGCTCTGCCAAGGGGTTTGGTCAGATTCTACGTTGCTCGATTTGGTCGATCGTTAGGTCGCCGATCACGGAATGCATATACCTAACCTCAATCTTCAAAATATTTTATATAATAATATATTTATTAGCAACAAATTCTTTCAAAGCCTTTTTAGGTTTTTTGTACCGTTTAGCCAGAACAAGCTGATGCTATCTAATCTTAATTGTTATCTATTTGGCGATATTAGCCAGTTACTTTATTCAGACCTATTAATACTTCGGTTAGGGATTTTTATCTACCCAAATTTCCGATACTTTACAAAGTTTTTCTATATCTCTTTCATTTTTTGAGATATCCGCTCCAAAAGATGTGACATTTTTGAAAAAAACACATTTTCCTTCATTTTTTTGCTATTTTTGCTCTTATAACTTTTTGAATATCGAAGGGGAAAACCCATGCTGGTCATGAGCTTATAGAGCATCAAATTCTCTTCAATTTGATGTATAATTTCACAAGTTTACGCACATCCCCTCGACTGTTGCAGCAGCTTCAGTGTTGAGTGTGAGATCTTCAGTTATTCAAAAATAGATCAATATTATTGACAAAGGAATTTGGAGAGAATGTTTTGAACACAATTTGTGACTTCGCAGCTTCGTTGGGACCAGTTAGGGGGAGAACATATCAAAAGTCCCCATCCCTACCCTTTGTGCTAAAGAGATGAGGGTGGTTGAAGAGTTGCATTTTTCAATGTTTTGCTTACACGCTTATATCTTGAGAAATATGCGTTCAACCGACATGACTTACTATTTAGAAATTAAGCTTGATAGATTTTTCTACAATATTTGTTCTCTGGTGATTTGTGATATCTCCAACAGTTTACGAGATATACGCTCTTAAAAGTGTAAAATTGTTAAAATAACAGCTTTCAATCCAATTTTTTGATGTTTTAGGGCCTACAACTCTCCAACAATGCATCGTAAAAATGAACGCTCACCGTAGATTCGTAGAGCTTCCGTAGATTCCTCTTCAATTTGATGTATTATTTCACTACTTGATGTTTTCCTTCTATTGTTATAGCAGATTCAATGTGAGGGTGAATTTTTCAACTCTGCAACTACTTAGTGTCTACTTAGCAGTTCCACACCTTCAATAGATGGGCTAGAGATGCGTATTTTTGCTATGTTTACCTCCCAATGTTTAGTCTTCATTAAGCTACAAAGTCAAAAATCGAAAATTGTGTACCAGATGTTCCAGACTCAAATTCCATTGTCAAGTGATGAATTGTTACAAAATTGAAATTTCACCCCCCCCCCCACATTGAATCTGCTATAGCCGAACAATAGAAGGAAATCATTAAGTAGTGGAATACTACATCAAATTGAAGAGAAAACAAAGATCTACAAATCTACGGTGAGCATTCATTTTTACGATGCATTGTTGGAGAGTTGTAGGCCCTGAAACATCAAAAAATTGGATTGAAAGCTGTTATTTTAACAATTTTACACATTTAAGAGCGTATATCTCGAAAACTGTTGGAGATATCACAAATCAAAATCACCACAGAACAAATATTGTAGGAAATCTATCAATCTTCATTTGTAAATAGTTAGTGTCGGTTGAACGCATTTTTCTCAAGATATTAGCGTGTAAGCAAAAAATTAAAAATGCAACTTTCAAACCACCCTCATCCCTTTAGTACAAGGGGTGTTGATGGAAACATTTGATATGTTCACCCCCTAACTGGTCCCAATAAAGCTGCGAAGTCAAAAATTGTGTTCAAAACATTCTCTTCAAATTCCTTTGTCAATTGGTCTATCTTTGAATAACTGAAGATCTCACATTAGTAATCACTCGTAGACAGTGAGGTCTATGTTTTAACACGGATTTTCTTTTGTCTGTCTGTATGTAACGCGATTACGGCCAAACGCGTTAATAGAAATCGATGAGATTTGGCAGGAATATTCCTTTTTCAACTGCGCGTCGATGCATACACAAGCTTTTTTGAAATTTTGCATTTTAAGGACAATATGAAAGGATAAGGAATTCCTCCATACTCCATATCACTATATCTATATATTATATAGAATACTCTGAAGATAGGATAAACAGACTATTATTCATAATCAATCAGCTGATAAGTGGATTACACAGATGTTCTGGAGAAGCCGTGTGTATATCTATAAGGTCTATAGTTTCAATCAAAGACCTTAAAGAGTTATGCATCTCTTAGGTCTTTGGTTTCAATATTTTGTTTTGCAGTAATGGTATTATCATGAGTGCCCATCAGTATCAAAATTCTCACATTTGAATAAAACTAATTTGATAGGTGATTAAAAATAGTAAAATGAACTAAATAATGCTGAAGAAATTATAATATTTTTTATTGAAAACAATTTTCATCAGATGCACTGCGTGAGGTCTCCTGTCACACAACTACTAGTAATCAATTTCCATCTATATCATGACTTCTTTGAGATGGGTGGTCACTGAGGGTAAGGGTGACCACTTAGAGAGCCGAATTCCTCGATATATCATCCATAAGTTTAAAAATCGCTTCCCGGTGGTTCGAACCTAAAGCTGTAGGTTCGTCCACTCATCTCTCATCAGAGAATAGAGAACTTGATGATAATTATTATGTCTGTTGCATTTATGTTTATGTTTTATTACAAAAAAAGCTTTGTCTGTCAATGTTTTGAAAGGTGAAAGGCGTGATAGGGTGTTTGACTTCTTTCTTCTAAATTCTAATATGCTAGTACCTGTTATTAAAGATGTTTTTATAATTTTAAATGATTTAATTTCAATTATTCAATAAATAAAATAATTAATTAACAAGCTCAAGCTCTTTTACACGCTCTGTTCGCGTTCCACTCCTGCTCCACCTCCGATCATCAATCGATTTGCTTGAGTGAACCTTAAAGGTGCATACAGACTTTCGCTCTGCTCTGCTCTCGAGCAGATCGATTGATGATCGACCGGGGAGCAAGAGTGGAACGCGAGAAGAGCTATCATCTCCCGTTCATGATCGGAGTGATTGCGGAGTGTGTTCGGGGCGTGCGTGGAGCGATTGCGGAGCGAGTGCAGAGCGTGCGCGGAGCGTTTTGGAGGTGCGTATATCTGTACGCACCTTAAGATGCTCACAGCAAATAGAAGTCTCATTTCATTTCATTTATTTCATTTATTCATAGACAATAGATACAATGCAGGTAAAAACAACAGGCATTTGCCCAAATCTGCTTTAAAACTTAATTTCTGAGATAACTTAAAAGGAAAAATTGATCAATGAGCAGCTGATTGAAACAGAAATTTCCATTGTTTGTTGAAAACAAAAGAGAGAAAATTAACAACTGAGATTATAAAATTTCTGGCAATGTAATTTTAAAACATTGCATGATTCAAAAAACAATATCGGGCACAAAGCTTCGCTCATCATTTATTTATTGATAAGCAGAACTCTATACTTTAAAATGAATTCCACGATGATTGACCAACAAGTCAACTCCATCTATTGGCACATCAATTTCTGGCTCATATTTGTATCTACTATAATCAATATAAGTATATCCATATTCCAAAGTATCAAATAGATGATTTAGACCCTCCTCCAGTGGAGCATCACGAAGTCTATCCTGAATCACTGCTTTTTTCCCTGTGAAGTCTAAATCACGGTCCTCCAATTCAAAACTAATATGCCACACTTTCAACTCACTTAATGACTGATACCTTATTTCAGCTATTCTAAAAGTAGCTTCAAAATCCAATCCCACTTTTGACACCAATTGTTACGGGTTTCTACTCTAATTAAACACTTGAAGCGATTTATACTGATTAGATTTATTACTTACAGCACTATAACACACGGAAGTAAACTGGAAACTACTATAAACTGATAACTACCTACTAAATTACACCAAATTATCACAAGCTTAAAAATAAGAAGCGTTTAAAAATAACTGTCACCAAGTAAAATAAACTGATAAACTGTATAAGCAACTACAAATGTCTACAGAATTCTGTTATCACTTTATCACTAGTCTGTCACAATAAGAGAAGCTAGCAGTACCACTGTAGTCCGTTAACTCCCTTGCCACGCTACTGGTGGAACATGTGAGGGTGAGTCATTGCACCCTAACTCGGAAGTGTCTTGAGCTATGGAGGTCTATGACTGCTCAAAGTAATAACAGTGCTGAAGTTGGGGGTTCCTTATACTTAAGACCTTTAGTAGAGCTTGGCAATTTTATCTTTATTTATTTATTTAATATTCTCTGATTTTTCTTTTTCCAATGATATTCTGATATTCTGATATTCTAATTCTAGTTCAATTTCCATTTCATTTTCAAAAATTTTCAAAGTAAAAATATGTATAATATATGTATGTTTTTTTGCCAAGTCTACTTTTTTGGGAGAAGTAGTAATGGAGAAGGGTTCTCTCCTAGGGAATTTAGTACTGTGAACAGTGGCTGACTGACAATCAGCTGCTGGCACCTTTACAGCCCAACTGTTAACTGTCAATCAGGCCACCATTGTTGAAATGAGAGTGGCTTGTGGGTTTGAGGTGGTCGTGGTATTTCGTACATCTGCCTTATTGATGTACGCCACGAGATAGAAGCTGTATCATGAAGCTTTCGAGATGTGAGCTGAATGAAGTTGAGTAATTGAGGGGTACTGGCATATTCATAGAGTAACCTGTTATTCACAGTGTAGTGAGAGTTGCAGATGGTTCTGATGAGTCTGTTTTGAAGGCCAAATAGACGTTTTCTATTGGACTTCGATAGATATGGGAACCAAACTGGGGCGGCATAAGTCAGGTACGCCCTGATGATGGCTGTGAATATGAGCAGCCGAAATTTCAGGGGGAGTGAAGGGGTGACAAGGAAGGGGAATAGTTGTACAAACAGCACACGACAGTGTTGCATTTTCACTTTAATGTGTCGTTTGAAAGTGAGTGTTCTGTCCAGAGTTACACCTAGGTACTTGACGGTATGGGACCATGGCAGGGCGTGGCCATGGATTTTGAGAGTGGGAGGAAGTTTGAGTTTTGGGGAAAAGGCGACAGCCACACATTTAGTTGGATTAATCTCTACCTTTCAGGATGAACACCAGGATGTAAGCAGGTTTAACTGCTCTTGAACATTCCTGGCCGCCCTATTCAGATTCATGCTGCTCGAGTTGTCAACTGCAACACGTGCCATTTATATAGGCTCTATAGAACAATCGAGAAGGATCTGGTGGTGTCGAACACGCCCGGCCAATCACAGTGCATGGAAGACTCCTGAAGATTCAAGATCGCGCCCGCCGTTGGTCGATGGCTCCCCTCTCCAAAACCCGAATACATTGGAACGTATTTGGAGCCCACCTGCTGCCCCGCGTCAACACTGCCCCTGTGCTGACCACCAGCAGCCCCTCGCCACCTGCCATCCTTCCTAAGGCTTCATCCATAACAATATACTTGAATTCAGGTCCAATTTTCAGTCCAAACATTTGAAACAGAATTAGAAGCATTCTAATTAGATTGTTTACAAACCATATTGAATAACAAAATAACACTCACCAATCACTTAAAACTGTAAAATAATGACTAACTTTGAAAATTCTGATAAACTTGTTATTTTTCATCAATTATGAATAATTTTACATCACAAACCCTCATGGTTTCTTTATCTTTTTGGTTATGTTTATATTTTACATCTGGCTTATGAATTTCGTGAATGTGATATTTTGATTTTCCACAGACGCACTCGCTCACTCACTTCCATTTTCCACAGACGACGAAAGTGTCAGCTGTTTTTTCAAGGATTAATTATTGAATTATCCTTTCAATGTCGCTCAACGAGTTTTCCTAGGGATGAGATCTAGTGCAATCGAACTCTTATATCATAAACCTACTATATTGCAAATTCCATCAAAATCGTTAGAACCGTTTTCGAGTTATACAGGGTGTTTCAGAAGTAGTGTCGAGAATTTTAGGGTATTGTACCTGGATGCTAGGAGACTACAAATGTCATATTTGAAGTGTCCAAAACTCAGCGGTTATCCTTAAAGCTGCCATTTTGTTTTTTTCAATTAAAAATTTTTATCTCAAGAACGAAATGTTGTATTGATCTGAAATTTGGCATGAATATTTATGCTATAAAGACTCAACTATAAAAAATAAAAAAAAATTTTTTCGTTGGAATTTTTCAAAATGGCGGCCATTTTAAATTTTTGATGGCGAATATCTCGAAAACCGTCCATTTTACAGAAAATTTACAAGAGACAAAAAAGTTAGCAAATTTTTTCACAATTCCAATGATACCTAATTTATTAAGATTGGTCGAAGAATAACAGAGAAATTAATTTTTTTCGTACTGCATGCATGACCACTTTTCACCATTTAAAGATCAATATTAATTTTTTTATAATTTCATGAAAACCGTTCTTATTACAGAAATATACAAGAATAACTTTCCTCCAAATTTTATTTTACATTGAAAAATATTAATTTCACTCAAATCGGTTCACTGATACTAATGCAGCAATTGCTCAAAATGCCGTCCTTCAACTTGATTACACAGTCTGCACCTTTCAATCATGGACCGTCGAACTGCTATAAAAGCATTTTCATCATCTTGAATGGCACCTGCTGCAGCAACCACTCTTGCCACAAGGTCTTCTTCGTTTTCTACTGGCGTGCTGTAAACAAGGTCTTTCATATGGCCCCAGAAAAAAAAATCTAAAGGGTTGAGGTCAGGTGAACGTGCGGGCCACGGTACTGGTCCACCCCGCCCAATCCACCGCTGACGATAGGTCATGTTCAGAAAGTCCGTAACAACATTTCCGAAATGAGCAGGGGCACCATCATGTTGAAACCAAATATTATATCTGTTTGCAAGAGGCACATCTTCCAAAAGTTCTGTTAGTATGTCTCTTAAAAAAGTAATGTATGTGGGAGAATTCAGACGATTAGGAAGAATGTATGGTCCAATCACGCGATTACCTAAGATACCCGCCCAAACATTCAGCGAAAATCTATGCTGATAACCACGCACTTTGACCTCATGAGGATTGTCTAAGGCCCAGACGTGACTGTTGCGAGAGTTGAAGATTCCTTCTCTTGTAAAGCTGGACTCATCGGTAAATAACACATTTTCTAGAAAATTTGGTTGGATAATGTCTTGCTGAAGAAACCAACGGGCACAGTTTACTCTTGGCTCATAGTCGCGTTCAACCAATGAGTGAACTTTTTGAAAGCGGAAGGGGTGAAGTCTTTCCTTGTTTAGTACACGCCACACAGAAGAAGCACTTGAATTGATTTGCTTTGCAACTGCTCTCGTACTCGTTCTAGGATTGAAATCGAATTTCTGCAATACTTCCTCTTCAAAAGCAACATTTCGAACTGCTCGAGGCCTACCAGCAATTACCCTGTTCCGTTCAAATGAACCAACTTCTCTCAGCCGATTGTGAGTTCTTGTGAACACCTTGTCGGAAGGGAGACGGCGGTTTGGAAATGCAGCTGCATACATTCTTCTTGCTTCGGTCGCATTGCCAAGAGCTGCTCCATACATGAAGTGAATATCGGTGTACTCCAGCGAACTAAATTCCATTACAATAATTAAATATTTGTGTAGAAGCAACGTAAGAAAATATTGAAACTGGAAATTTAAGATAGAAATAAGACTAGGAAACGTGAGACTAAGAAATAGGAAGCACTACATCTGGTTCTTTACTTTTAATGAAACAACAATACTTTTACAAGACAAACATTATCATCTGAAAACCATTGTAAAATCATCTGTTTGCCCATATGGAGCCATACCGAGTTTCAAAGCTTCATCTTAAATACATCTGGAATTAAAAAATTAATATTGATCTTTAAATTATGGTGAAAAGTGGTCATGCATGCAGTACGAAAAAAATTAATTTCTCTGTTATTCTTCGACCAATCTTAATAAATTAGGTATCAATGGAATTGTGAAAAAATTTGCTAACGTTTTTGTCTCTTGTAAATTTTCTGTAAAATGGACGGTTTTCGAGATATTCGCCATCAAAAATTTAAAATGGCCGCCATTTTGAAAAATTCCAACGAAAAATTTTTTTTTTATTTTTTATAGTTGAGTCAAACACAGATAAAAGCGTCTTCATTACTTTCTTCCCAAACGCATCAACTCAACCACAGTCACTCAATACCATCAAAATCCATTTACTAAATTGCAACAGTGAAAACCTATGTTCTTGTCCGAAAATAAATAAAAAGATAATGTTAAATATTTAGGTATAACAATTGATCCCTATCTAAGATGGAACACCCATATAGATAACATGTGTAAAAAAATAAGATTTCTTATTTACAAATTTTATCAAATCAAACAACTGAACAATGTAAACATAACAAAGCTGATATACTACTCATATGCACAATCGGTATTACAATACGGTATTCGGGCTTGGGGAGGTGCTTTGAATGCTCATTTTAACAAACTTTTTATTATTCAAAAGCACCTAATTAAAACTATCCTAGGTAAACCTCGTCTGTATCCAACTAAATATTTGTTCAATGAGTTTAAGGTATTAACAGTCCGTCAACTTTATATCAAAAACCTAATAATTTTCATTAAAAATAATAGACATCTTTTTCTTTTCCGTGATACAAATCTCAATTTGCGTCCTTCCAGAAAGAGATTTGAAAACATAAGAATGGATCTCAATGTTTGCAGAAGACAATACTTTTACATAGCAAATAAATTGATTAACAACATTCCAGATTACCTCATTGAACATATCAATGGTAGATCCGATAAATTTTTTAAAAGAAGATCTATTGAATGGATAATAACCACTAAAATAGAGGATAAAATTTTTGATTAATTCATATTATCTTTCTCTATCAAGGTATGTTTTGCTGGCACTCTTGCATCTCTTTCTCTTTCTTTCTCTTTCCCTTTCTCCTTCCTTTCTCCTTCTTTTCACTTCTTCATCTCTTTCATTTAATATTATGATATTGAATTTCTTATTATTTTTTGTTAATGTAATGTTGGCAACTCTCACCTGCGCACAGGATTTTCCTTGCAGGTGATTGGTTTCTTGTATTTTTGCTGTTCAAGTGAAATTTTTGAATGTATTGGTTTTGGAAGAAACAATAAAGTTTTGAATTGAATTGAATTGAATATATATATACAGGGTGTCCCAGATAAGGTGTAAACCCCGGCTACCATAGATTTTACATGCAATTTGCAACAAAAAATGTTCAGTAAAATTTTCTCCTATCGACCTTCGTTTTCGAGATATATCGATTTTTCGATATTTTTCAAGTAGGCGTACTTCCAGTCATTAAATCGTCAATATCTCAAGAACCATTGGTCTTAAGTGAATTTTAAGGACATCGTTGAAAAAAGGACAAACTTTCACATTGATTTGAGGTATAAAACATGCCAAGGTCAATTATTGAGTAGTATTTTTTAGCGGTCAAAGTTGAAAAAGAGTGATTTTTGAAGTTTTTTTGAAAACTTCAGACACATTTTTCTCGATTTTTTTTCCAGGGTACGAAATAATTTTTATAGCGCAAAAACTTCCTTTTTCAATTATCTTTCGAATGAGACCAAATACAGGTGTCTATCTCAAATCCTCGAATCAGAAATTCAGTTTAAATTATTCTATTTTTCAATTAAAAACGAGACTTATCTTGTTTGAGTGTGAATAATATTGTCTACAATTTGATAGCTTTGTGTCGAGTGATTGAGGGCGTAAAAATACTTTTTCTATAGGAAATTTGGCTGAGAAATTTAATGAAACTGGTTAGAAGTTCGTATCTGCAATTGTTATTGAGATACAAGTTGAAAAAATGTTCAAAGTCGAGTTAAAGTCTAAACTTTTCAAACAGTTTTTTCTTGATTTTTTTTTCACGGTAACAATATTTTTCCAATAATGAAAAAACTTTGTCATTTTATAAACTATCGAATGAGTATAAATTTTCCAGGAAAATTTCAAAACTAGAGTGTTAAAAAATGAAAATTTTCATGTAGAGCACCCTAAAGCCATCTTTTAGTTGTTTTAATTTCATACCATTGAGATTCAATTGAGTGAGAAGAAAAAATCAATCTGTTCATTAATCAGCTGCTCTGATAGGATAAAAAGTTTTTCTAATGCTCACCCAACAAAAGAGACAATTCTCGCAGTCATTGTATGAAAAGTAACGTGCTTCCAGTCGGTCGATAATGATGTCTTTCCAGTCAATAGTCAAGTTTTCCCAGTTGGTTCGTAACATAATAATAAACACGGACACTTGATAACTTATTGAACTTGAGTATAAAAAAGACTTATAATACTAATAAACTAAAAAAAAACTCAAACAAACTACACTCGAAAACAATACTCTAACTAAAATATAAACTTGGAAACAGAAAACAACAAAACTGAAATAGTGAATTGGAAAAATCAAACACTCATGAAAAAAAAAACTAGACTTAATAACTCAGGAACACGAACGAATACTTCTTCCTATAGAAAAAGTATTTTTACGCCCTCAATCACTCGACATAAAGCTATCAAATTGTAGACAATTATTCACACTCAAACAAGATAAGTCTCGTTTTTAATTAAAAAATAGAATTTAAACTGAAATTCTGATTCGAGGATTTGAGCTAGACACCTGTATTTGGTCTCATTCGAAAGATAATCAAAAAAGGAAGTTTTTGCGCTATAAAAGTTATTTCGTACCCTAGAAAAAAAATCGAGAAAAATGTGTCTGAAGTTTTCAAAAAAACTTCAAAAATCACTCTTTTTCAACTTTGACCGCTAAAAAATACTACTCAATAATTGACTTTGGCATGTTTTATACCTCAAACCAATGTGAAATTTTGTCCTTTTTTCAGCGATGTCCTTACAATTCACTTAAGACCAATGATTCT
This sequence comes from Nilaparvata lugens, assembly GCF_014356525.2. Lineage (NCBI taxonomy): Eukaryota > Metazoa > Arthropoda > Insecta > Hemiptera > Delphacidae > Nilaparvata > Nilaparvata lugens. Next base: position 34,538,847 of record NC_052511.1, on the reverse strand, counting down.
TGAGATATTGACGATTTAATGACTGGAAGTACGCCTACTTGAAAAATATCAAAAAATCGATATATCTCGAAAACGAAGGTCGATAGGAGAAAATTTTACTGAACATTTTTTGTTGCAAATTGCATGTAAAATCTATGGTAGCCGGGGTTTACACCTTATCTGGGACACTCTGTATATATTAGAATTATATGGATATACATATCACAATAGATATTATAATATTATATTATTGTCAGGCTGCAATTCTATAGACCAAGTCCATATTGTAAAGTAGGATGAAATTGGGGCTAGAATAATTAAGCAGATTATTGATATACTGTACTCACATTTATTTGAATTCACTGTCAAGACAATTTGTATTGTATTTCATTCATCTAGCAATATTGGGGGACCGAGCTTCGCTCTGGAGTACAAAAGAATAAACAATTTATTAAGAAATAAGAAATCTCTATACTTATAAAAGGCTAAGCCCCGACAGACTGAAATCACACCACAGCCCAAACTACTGAGCCTAAAAACTTGAAATTTTGCACGATTGTTTATGGTAGCCTGAAAACATTCACTAAGAAAGGATTTTCAGAAATTTGCCCCCCTGCGGGAGCTGGGGCCACCCCAAAATTTTGTACTTTTCAACCGCTCTTTGCACAGCAAAGTCATGAGGAACTTTTTTGTTCAGCTACGAAAAAAAATTAGATCTATACAGAAAAATTTCGATCAGGAGCATAGGGGGTCCAGGAGAGGGCATTTTTCGAAAATGTTGATGTAAAATCACACTACAGCTCAAACTAATTGTCCTACATACTTGAAACTTTGCACAAATATTCTTCAAACATGCTAGACGCGCACTAAGAACGGATTTCGAGATATTTTTGCCTCTAAGGGTTTCAAAGGATGAAAAAGGATCCTATTAAGTAAGGTTATGAACATGGTAAGGTGAGTGCCATATGGAAATGAGATAATTTATTTATTGACATGTGATATTCTAACATATGTTGTAATCATTGGAAATAACAAAATAATATGATAGAAATTCAAAAAAGAACATCTGTTCTATTATTGCTTTCTACCTGATTCCACTCAGCCTCAATAATATTGTTCTGATAATTGATAAATATGTTTAATAATATTATTATTAATAATATAATAAAAGTATTGTTTCAATAATTAATTAATTATTATCATTAACTAGCAAGAACCCGTGCTTCGCAAGGATCTATTTTAAAACTTGACAAAATGAAATTTTGAAGAATTGAGAAAAGGCCTATAACCATCCTTGGTTAATTAAGAATCTATAAGCAAAATTTCAAGTTAATTAGTCCAGTAGTTCAGATGTGATGATGCGTCAAACATAATTTTCCTATCCCGTACGTGCATAAGCCAGCTCTTTACTTTATATAATTATTATAGAGATATAGTTAACGACTGCAAGAAATAGGACTGTGGATCAGAATAGTGGTGAAACTATGATAGCGCCAGAAGTGTCTCAAACACAATAGTAGGTACTACATGAACTTTTTGAAAGTGATTCGAAAAAATGTTAAAACAACAGAACTGAATGCTTATCATTCTACCTTCATTTAGAGAGGCTTCTGTTTGAGCCGAATGGAAATCTATTTATAAAAAAATGAATGTCCGTTTGTGTGTTTGTTTGTATGTTTGTTTGTTCCCTGTAGACTTGAAAACTACTTGACATAACGGCATGAAACTTTGGGAATATGTTGTGTGAATATTGGGGATGGTTTCTGAACAGAAATTTTAATAGGGGGGCTAATAATAATCATTTATTAATCCATTTTACAGACATATGTTTTCGAAATTTTCGGCCGAGCGGCTACTAAAGAACGAAAAGATGATCAAGATTCAAGATCATATTGTTATAATATGATTTATCATCTAAAGTTACCAGCTGTAATAAACACATCACCCTGTGATAAATTATTGTGTACTGGTATTAAAACGGTAGTTTGGGGTTGAAGTGTAGTTGATTGGTACCAGCTGTTGATAATGGTTCCTTAGAAGACCTATACAAATAATTATCACTCCCCTATCATTGAGAAACTGGAAAATGTTGAAAAAAATTATTCACCCAATGAATGAGAGTATATAATATATTGTATAGTATATATGTATAGTATTCATATTGCATTCATTAATTACTGAAGAATTGAATTAACGTGATGATGAACACTAATCAAACATACGTTAAGATGCGAGTCGTAATCACTCACACCGTTACACACTCATTACTCTAATAATGGAGAGGTTAAATAAATAATAACACTGTACACACGACTCGAGCTCTCGATTGACACTGACACTATTAATAAATGCAAGCACACAAGCACAAATAATGATACATGAAATCGCCTGTAGGCGGCGGTAGCGGCTGGAGCATGAACATACCGCCCACCAGAAATTCAATTTATATTAATTTCTCATTATCCTTTGTTGGTAAAATACAAATTTTATTGATTGATCTTTTGTAAAGTCCAGAATCAGTTCTGACTGTCACGACTCTCACTAAGTTGTCTGGTCCTCGATGAATATCTTCTATTACTGCTAGCTTCCAATGAAGAGGGGGTAGATTGTCCTCTTTCAAAATGACGACCATTCCAGGCTGGATGCTGAATGATGTCGACTGCCATTTCGTTCGCTGTTGAAGTTGATGTAAATATTCCTTTGACCATCGTTGCCATAGCTGTTGAACACATTGTTGACTCAGCTCCCACCTGGTGAGACGGTTGATGGGAGTTTTTAAGTAGTCGGTCTCGGGAAAGGATTTGATTGGTCCTCCTATAAGAAAATGTCCTGGAGTTAAAGCTTGTGGAGATGAGATGTCAGTAGAAATCTGGCATATTGGTCGAGAATTCAGACATGCTTCAATTCTTTTCAGTATTGTGGTCAGCTCTTCAAATGTTGGGATAAATTTGCCCATGACACGACGTAGGTGATATTTCATGGATTTTACTCCTGCCTCCCATAATCCTCCAAAGTGTGGTGAATGTGCTGGGATGAAATTCCATTCAATTCCTTCAATCGCTGCTGCTTCCTTATAGCCTTTTCTGATGATTTCAACATAACATACATTTCATGCAGTTCATTTTTAGCTCCAACAAAGTTAGTACCATTGTCACTGAACAAAGTTGCACAAATTCCTCTAGTTGAGATGAACCTTTGCAGAGCAGCAATGAATGCTGCAGTTGTTAAATCACTTACTACTTCCAAGTGAATTGCTCTTGTAGCCATACAGACAAACAAAGCTGCATAAGCCTTTGATGTAACTTTACTGCGCCGCCCACCTTGATGAATAGTGAATGGTCCTGCATAATCAACTCCCACATTGAGAAATGGTTTGGATGGACTGACTCGATGCTTGGGCAGTTGGCCCATCAGTTGTTCAGTTTTTTCTCCATCTTGAGAAATCTATTCTCTGCATTCATTAATGAATCTCCCAAAGCCCTATGGTTGGCACGCCGTGGTAGTCTTACAACAAAATGCCCATCATCATCTCTTTTGGTAGTCTTAGAGAAGAATTCCTCACAATATTCATCTTCCTTTGATCTGCATTGTGGCTCATCATATTGCTCCATCTCCCAAAATTTCTGTAGTTGCTTTTGCACATCAGTTGCACTTGACACTAAGAAACTTTTGACATGATTGTCTGCATGATTTTCATTGGAGTCTTCTGGCAGCTTTCCGGAGATGAACCATCCTAATATGCTCTCAATCACTTTAGGGTAGTCAGGACCACGATCAAAACGTCCTTGCAATAAGACTTCATAATATATTTCAGCTCCCAAAAGAATCTGTGGCTTACTTGCAATTTGAAATTCCTCATCAGCATAGACAATGTTGTTAGGGAGTCCCCAGCTACTAACATCAATGTTTGACGAGGGGAGATCACCAGTGATGTGTGGCTTCGCTCTGGAGTACAAAAGAATAAACAATTTATTAAGAAATAAGAAATCTCTATAGTTATAAAAGGCTAAGCCCCGACAGACTGAAATCACACCACAGCCCAAACTACTGAGCCTAAAAACTTGAAATTTTGCACGATTGTTTATGGTAGCCTGAAAACATTCACTAAGAAAGGATTTTCAGAAATTTGCCCCCCTGAGGGAGCTGGGGCCACCCCAAAATTTTGTACTTTTCAACCGCTCATTGCACAGCAAAGTCATGAGGAACTTTTTTGTTCAGCTACGAAAAAAATTAGATCTATACAGAAAAATTTCGATCAGGAGCATAGGGGGGTCCAGGAGAGGGCATTTTTCGAAAATGTTGATGTAAAATCACACTACAGCACAAACTAATTGTCCTACAGACTTGAAACTTTGCACAAATATTCTTCAAACATGCTAGACGCGCACTAAGAACGGATTTTGAGATATTTTGCCTCTAAGGGTTTCAAAGGATGAAAAAGGATCCTATTATAAGTAAGGTTATGAACATGGTAAGGTGAGTGCCACATGGAAATGAGATAATTTATTTATTGACATGTGATATTCTAACATATGTTGTAATCATTGGAAATAACAAAATAATATGATAGAAATTCAAAAAAGAACATCTGTTCTATTATTGCTTTCTACCTGATTCCACTCAGCCTCAATAATATTGTTCTGATAATTGATAAATATGTTTAATAATATTATTATTAATAATATAATAAAAGTATTGTTTCAATAATTAATTAATATCATTAACTAGCAAGAACCCGTGCTTCGCAAGGATCTATTTTAAAACTTGACAAAATGAAATTTTGAAGAATTGAGAAAAGGGTTATAACCATCCTTGGTTAGTTAAGAATCTATAAGCAAAATTTCAAGTTGATTAGTCCAGTAGTTCAGATGTGATGATGCGTCAAACATAATTTTCCTATCCCGTACGTGCATAAGCCAGCTCTTTACTTTATATAATTATTATAGAGATATAGTTAACGACTGCAAGAGATAGGACTGTGGAACAGAATAGTGGTGAAACTATGATAGCGCCAGAAGTGTCTCAAACACAATAGTAGGTACTACATGAACTTTTTGAAAGTGATTCGAAAAAATGTTAAAACAACAGAACTGAATGCTTATCATTCTACCTTCATTTAGAGAGGCTTCTGTTTGAGCCGAATGGAGATCTATTTATAAAAAAATGAATGTCCGTTTGTGTGTTTGTTTGTATGTTTGTTTGTTCCCTGTAGACTTGAAAACTACTTGACATAACGGCATGAAACTTTGGGAATATGTTGTGTGAATATTGGGGATGGTTTCTGAACAGAAATTTTAATAGGGGGGCTAATAATAATCATTTATTAATCCATTTTACAGACATATGTTTTCGAAATTTTCGGCCGAGCGGCTACTAAAGAACGAAAAGATGATCAAGATTCAAGATCATATTGTTATAATATGATTTATCATCTAAAGTTACCAGCTGTAATAAACACATCACCCTGTGATAAATTATTGTGTACTGGTATTAAAACGGTAGTTTGGAGTTGAAGTGTAGTTGATTGGTACCAGCTGATGATAATGGTTCCTTAGAAGACCTATACAAATAATTATCACTCCCCTATCATTGAGAAACTGGAAAATGTTGAAAAAAAATATTCACCCAATGAATGAGAGTATATAATATATTGTATAGTATATATGTATAGTATTCATATTGCATTCATTAATTACTGAAGAATGAAACAATAATTTACAATTATTTTGAATTTAGCTTAGCTTATATTCATCCTAAAATGGAAAGAATATGGAATTCTGTGGGTTCATCGTACATTGCATATTTCCTGGACCATATTCGACAATCTACAGCTATGAAAACATTGAATATTTTTCTTTGAAACACCGATATAACCTTTTTTTTAATTGAAAACTTTACTGATAGATAATACTACCAATTGATTGAGAAGAATAATATGTTTTCGGAATAATGAATGCTGCATGACTAAGCACATAGGAAGTCCGTATTGAGATGTAAATGAACATGTTGATTGTCAGATAAATTTCATGATTCACCAAATAAAGTCAAGTGTAACATGAGATACATTGGCGGTACGAAGTTCGCTGGGTAAGCTAGTTATAATATATTTATAGTTCATACAGAAAGGTTCTATCTAATCACAGTGGATTGAGATTAATTCCTAGAGGAATGCAAAAATTTCTCTCACAAAGGCCCGGTTGAAGAAAAGCCAGTTGAATTTTAATCCTGATTAATTTAGGTAAACCAAATCAGAGACGACCAATTCAAAAAGATGGCTTCTCTGATTAGATCTACTGGAATTAATCAGGATTAAAATTTAACCGGCATTTGTGCAACCAGCACTAAGTACCTGATTGCATGATCACAAAAGTTTAACAGGTGAGTCATAATTATGTTTCAGTCCCACACACATGCACTTGCTCACTCACTTCCATCATCAACAGACGACGAAATTATCAGCTGTTTTTCCAAGGATGAATAAATCGTTTTAATATCCTTCAGTGAGTTTTCCCAGGGATGAGACCTAGTGCAATCGAATTTTTATACTATAAACCTACTATGCTCTGAATTTCGTGAGGATCATAACAGCCGTTTTCAAGATCCGGTGACATACAAACATATGAATAGAAATTGCTTGTTTAATGGTGTAGGAAAGGATATAGATACAGCTCCACAGCCCCCTATATTCATATCGGGGCACCAAGCTTCACTCGTTATTTATTTATTGATGAACAGAAAACAATTCTTCAAAATGATCGGGGAAGGACTAACAGGCACAGCCCAAAACTGTTTCTTCCTCAAATTTTGATTCATACACTATAAATAGGCCAAAAATAAGTTATGTTCCATTCACTTGAATTCAGGTCCATTTTTCAAACAGAAATGGAATGTTAGTCCAAACATTTGAAAACAGAAAATTTCTGATTTAGATTGTCCACAGACCAAATTGGATAACAAAATAACCCTAACTCAATAATCCCTTTAAAACTGTGAAATAATGAATAACTTTGAAAATTATGATGTATTTGAAATCATCACAAAAATGTTTCATTATTATTATTATTATTATTATTATTATTATTATTATTATTATTATTATTATTATTATGTTCTATATGATCATCATTTTTCATTAATTATGAATGAATAATTTGACCTTTTAAACCCTCAAGGTTTCTTCATATTTTAGGTCATGTTTATAATTTACAGATATTTTGATTTTCCACAGATGCACTCGCTCACTCACTTCCATTATCCAAAGGCGACGAAAGTCTCAGCTGTTTTTCCAAGGATGATTTATCCTTTTAATGTCGTTCAGCGAGTTTTCCTAAGGATAAGACCTAGTGCAATTGAATTTTTATATCATAAACCCACTATGTTCCAAATTTTGTGAGAATCGTTAGAGTTGTTTTTGAGATCTGGCGAAATACAAACATATAAACATAAATTGCTCGTTTAATAGTATCGGAATATGATTCTCTGTCACTATTGTCCATTCAGTAATTTCTTGCAGGTTGCCTAGTTGATGTTTACAAATTGATTTATTGGTTAGGAGTCAGCGCATCAATTATTTACGATCGCTCTTATCAGTCAGCTGATAGTACCGTTGCACAGAACAGCTGTATTTGAAAATTGTTATCACTGTACTGTATTTTCGTTTTCCTACAGTTACCTTGAAAAGTGACGCTTTCTGCACTGATTACAGAACGCAAAGATTCACTTTTCTGCTCTAGTGCGGGAAAAAATTTTTCTGCACTCCAGATTTGCAACATGGCAACACAAAATAGTTGGTGGGTTATATGGAGGATTAGTGCACGAAAACAGAAATTAAGTTGGTAAAAATGACTGTGGTTAGATTTAGATAAGAATCATTTCAACGGCTACCCTACATTTATGATAAAATCCCAATCTAGAAATCCAAAACAAGAATAATGTTCATCTAAATCATAATTAAATAATCATCATTTACGAGTTTTCATCATTAAATAATGAATAATAGTTCTTTTCTATCTATGATTATTATTTCAACTCCAAGAAATGAGAAAAGTAGCAAATATACATTATAAAATTCGAATTTTGAGGTTAAATGATTACCGTTCGATATTCATATAAATATAAAAATAATAAAAAACATAACAATACTACAATAAATATTCTCTGTTGTCTATGTTATTTTTATAAATATTTTTCAGTTTACTTTGAGCATTTTTCTCGTTAATTTGAGCAAAAGTCTAAATTTCTGAATCGTGTTTCAGTAATTTTTAGCTGGATGAAACAAACTTAGGTACGATTTCACGCGCTTGTCGGTTCAGCCATCTTGTTGTGTTCAGCCATCTTGCATCTCGGTTCAGCCAACAAGCTGTTGGCGTGTATTTTGAATGTGAAGTTTTTGTTCCATCTGTATTTTTTCTGATTCTTGAATGAATAAAAATGAGAACTTTGGCTGAGAATTTTCAACTTCAATTGGATTATTAATTTTCAAATGAATTAAAGTTGCTATTAATAACAGCATCACACACACACACACACACAAACATTTGATGGATTTCAGCCATCATTTTACCCATAATCATTCAATCAACCACTTCTCATATTCAATGGTAACTGTAGGAAAAATTAAATGTGAAATATGTGCGCAAAGTTTCTCTGCTATATTCAAGAAGCCATTCCGCCCTCGCCTACGGCTCAGGCGTAAACGTTTCTTTCAGTGCAGCAAACTGTCACTTTGCGCACTAGTTGCACAAATAGCTATTGTGTGTCTGATTAATCCAAGGCTTGCTTATTTCTGTTCCTATTTGTTTTAAATTGTTTTCTGCTTTGTTGTTTCTATCTCCCATTAACGTAATTTTTAATACACTTTGCTTATTTGTTTCTTGAACCTCTGTGCCCTTTTAGCATATTAAGACCGGATGGAAAAATTCCTATTGGTGGAAATTTTTTTTCTGGGCACAGGAATGGTTTACTTATATATCACATGAACCGTCCTTCCCAGAATTGGCCTATGTGAGGGTATTCTCATAGGAGAAACTTGCACTTGCTTTGGAGACTTTTACCAGGTCACCCGTTCTCAAAGTCCAGAGTTAAATGTAATTTTAAATGTAATTAATTGTTAAATGTAACCCCAGTGTATCAGCCAGCCTATCAAGTGCAAAGTGATCAAGTGATCTGACCTCAGAACAGCGAAAATGTGGTGAGAATTTATATTCCATTTTAAAACTGATCCTGCCGACAAACTAGTCATATCTAAATATAAAAAGATTTCATTATACTGCGTTCACCCTTGCTAAGCCTCGTGCAGCAAAATAATTATTACAATTCCAAATTCTATGAACTTTAAATTATTAAAGAACCTTTTACATCACAAACCCTTAAGGTTTCTTTATCTTTTTGGTTGTGTTTATATTTCACAGCTGACTATACCTACTTCAGCTTATGAATTTCGTGAATGAGATATCTTGATTTTGAGCCAAAATAAAACCTCTATTCAAACGAGGTGACCCGACTAATCCCTGTAATATTATAAACCAATTGGTCTTATCAGCAATCTTCATGAAATGATGGAGAAACTAATAAAGTCAAAGTTGTTTCTCTCTTGAATCCTAACAAAATAGTCCAGGCGCTGGCTTACATTGAGCATGCATGAGAGAGGCAGAGAATTTGACTTCGGATTATTGTTGGGGGGTCTTTAGTGTATATGAAACTCGATGTCGTCACGTCCCAGGGTGGTCGACTGATTGGTGGGGAGGGGGGTAAGTTGTAAAAAACGCGCGCTTATATAATCGCCTGTCCTGCGGCAACCATTCATATTACAGCTTTGACCCTTTTTCTAATATTATCTAAATATAACAAGCTTTCAAAATGGTCCTCTTCATTTTTACGATAGACCGCATAGTTTTTCCGTAAAAAAATAAAATATCTCAAAAAATGTATTTTTTGAGTATAGATTTTTTTTTATTTTCCGAATATTTCAGTCGTTAGCCGACTGAGAGGAAAAAGTTCTCAATAAACGTTGTAGGCCGTTTCTTTCTGAATCCAATGATGTATATAGTTTGGGGGTTACGACCATAGATGCGGCTGTGGGTGGGGGATTAGTAGCACTGTTACACTGCAGCGCGGGCCACCCCTATGATCAGTGCGCGTAGCGGCCTACCTATCGCATCGCTCCTATTAGTCTATGCATCCAAATTATGTATTTCAGGAACGTTATATTATGTATTTTTGGTCGCTGAACACGATTTTTCAACTCTGAAGCCTCAATAATCAATGGTTCTCATCATATTTCATAAATTATGGTCAAAATTACAAAGTTCATCTCATATGTTAAACCAGATTGGTTGAATAATGTGATTCTCAATCAATAGAAGATGAATACGAAGAATATCTAATCGAGAATGAATATTTTGTTTATTTATTGAATTGATCACTTCTGAATCGTCAATTTGAAGTGAATGAATAAGTTAAACAATTAATAGGCGCCACATTTTTTGTTTTGTCAACAAATTTCTTGTCTTGTTTTTGACAAATATAATAGGTGCCACATTCCTTGTTTTGTCTAGACGACTCGTGTCCGCGCATGTATCTGCCTGTCCGTCTCAATCTATTTACTATTTCACTATACAATAATCAGTAAAGTCAGTATTGAATCAAGCGTTGATGTGAACAGTGGTGCCGCCTCTATTCTAAATATTTCGTGATTCGTAGAGTTCAGAGTTTTGTGACCGATCTGTGAATAAGTTTGTGTTGTGCAAGGTGAGTTATCAATGTCTTTCTCAATCACAAAAAGAGTGTAGGTGTTTGACAAAAGATTATGTGCTATATGTCAGTTGGAAAGTGATTGCTTATTAGTTGAAAGACCCAAGCATACAAGCTTTGAAACATTTCTTGATGCTTTAAATAGTAGGAAGGATGAAGTGACCGAAAGATTGAACCCGTCTATTGTAAATAACGAACTATATTCTCTTAAATGGCATAGAGCATGTTACAGTAGTTATACTAGTATAATTAATGTGATAAGATATGTTTCGAGGGTGCATAATTCCACCGAAGAACCAATCAATGTTGCTGCTGAAGATGTTGCAACAGGTACGAGAACCTGTGAAGAACGTCCTACAACTAGAAGTGCACTACCAAAAACAGACTTCACTAAATGTATTTTTTGTCAACAGTCCACTAAAAAAAAGGTTTCCACCTTATATAGAATTTCTGAAGTAGGCTTGGCTCAAAATCTTCTTGATGTTTGTAAGTTTCAACAAGATTCTACTTTCACCCGATTAAGTACATGCTCCTCAGTAAATGATGTATTTGCTGCTGACGTGCTATATCATGATATTTGCAAAAAGGAATATTTTAGAATACACTCAAAGCAGAATCTCGACTCACAAGAACTACCTGTAAATCCGTTAATTTCGCGAGCATTTAACGATTTGATATGCGAGGTTGACCCAAAACTGGAATATCAATGTGTTTCTTTATCATTCTTATCTTCCCGACTAAAGGAAATACATGGAGATATTAATAACATCAGCGTTGATAACCGATTGATGAAGAAACTCCTAATCGAACACTATGGAGATAAGATTCTATTCTCACACCCCAAAGATCAGTCAAAACCTGTACTAATATTCAAAATTGCTGTACCGGTGGAAGATATTGTAGATCAACTTGGATCAGCTAAAAATGATACAGTTAACAATTTCATCGACCAACTAAGACAAGAAATTAAAGATTTTTCGTTCAATATGAAAGATTTTGTTTGTGATGAAGTAGCTGTGAAACAAGAACTTGAAAATTTCCATCTACCTCAGACCTGGGAAACTTTCCTTATAAAACTTGTTAGGTCTGGACGGAATGTATCGGATCAAACTCTTAAGAAACTCAAGTGTGTCTTCATGGATGTATTTCATATTGTCAATAATGGTGAATTCACTCCTAAACATGTTGCCCTAGCAGAAAGTATACATCATTTAACAAGATCTAAACTCTTGATCACACTCTTGAACAGACTAGGCCACTGTATTAGCTACAAACAACTTTCTAATATTGATAACAACATTTCTAAGTCTAATTTGATGAATAATGTTAGTGGCGATGTTCCTATTCCATCGAATATTCTGAGAATGATGTCCAGAAGCTTGTAACCTTCTTACAAGGGCATGATATTTTTCTTCAAGATTTTAATGGACACCAGAATCTGCGAAATGTAATCAATGGTCTGGAAGCAAGTGAAGAAGTGTGTGATTTTCTTTTGAATGTAGAAAGAAATGGTAATTCTCTCTTTAATGAATTTTATCTGGACAGAGTTGTAGCAAAGTGTAGAAGTATATTCTCTCCTTTAAAAAGAAACAGAGTGCTGTCATTCTCCAACATGCAATCATACAAAAAAAATCCTAGTCTGATTTCGAAAATCATTCCAGAACAGAAAGATCTAACCTTTGTGTTTTTACTAGCTGCTCAGAGATCATTCAGCATTGAAGTTTTAGTACAGCATGAATTTCTACAATATCCACCATCGTTGTCAACGTCTGATGGGTATCTTAAAAAACCCGCTAAATCTCAATTGACACACGAAATTGTAAGTGAGACTGGTTGTGGATTTGACCAAATTCCTGAACCCTGTAGTCAAATTCACATAATTGATGGCATGGCTCTGCTCAATTCAACTCCCACTTCACTTCTCAAAACTTTCAATACGCTGCATGATTATGGAAATTTTGTGATGAAAAGAGTTATGAAAATTCTCAAAGAAGATGGAGTGATGCAGGTGGACATCGTTTTTGATGTCTATGATAAAAATTCAATTAAAGGTAGTGAACGTAATAGAAGAAGCAGAGAAAGAGAGCCTCTCCAATATACTATCCAAACTATCGAGACTAAATTCCCAAAGCAGTGGCAGAGATTTATTAGTGTGCCTCGTAATAAGAAACAGCTGATAGAAGTTATCTCAAAATATTTGATGGACACTATTCCAGTTCCTGATGGGAAGAGGTTCATCATTTCGGGAGGGTTCAATATCGGTAGTGTCAGTAGACTCAAGACGAGCACGGAGATATTGCTAGATGTGGTGGAATTGCAGTGCAACCACGAAGAAGCTGATACAAGAGTATTCTTCAATGCTAGAGTAGGTCTTGAAAGATTGAATTTCCCAGCAACTATAGTCATACACTCTCCTAACACCGACGTTTTCATCATTGGGATCAGGGTATGGGAGGAACTGAAAAAACTAAATTGTAACGGTTTGTGGATAATCAACGGAAACACGACAAATAAGAAATATCTAGGATGTCACGTGGTTGCAAATGAATATGGAAAAGACTCATGTAATATTTTGACAGCTGCTCACGCTTTCTCAGGTTGTGATACTACGAGCAAATTAGGGACTAAGAAAGCAATTCTCATTGAGATGAGGTCCAAAAAACATTCTGTACTAGAAAAAATGGGTCGAACTGTGTGAAAAACAGGAAGAACTGTGTGAAGAGGATTTCATTGATTGCGAGCGATTATATTCGAATCTTTTAAAGAAAAAAGGTAAAACCTGTGATGACAGCAGATATAGAATTATATCTTCTAATCCATCTTCTCTAAGAAACATATCGACTCTCCCAGCAACATCTGACAGCTTCAGACTCCACGTTCGTCGTACCTGGGCACAAACTTATTTATGGAATAATGTATTAGACGGTAATGTGAAGGAATTGAATATGGAAGATTACGGTTATTACAAAGATGATTCCGGTTTTATTCTTCCATTATTGACGACAAAACAGGCAATACCAGAAAACTTGATACCACCTTGCAAATGCAAAAAGTGCTTTAAAGGATGCCAATGCAGCAGCAAGGGAGTGGCATGCTGTATTTACTGCAGTTGCTATGGATCTACGTGCAGGAATACATTCAACTAGTTCCTGTTAGAACGGATTGAACGAGAATACCCAGTGGATGAATCAATCAAAAGTAAGTAAAAGATCATTATAATATTACTGTTTAAGAATCCAATATCATTGTATATATTTCATTTTTCTTTTCAATCTGTATTAACTCGAATCGATTATTATATTGCATATATTGACCATAATTTATGAAATATGATGAGAACCATTGATTATTGAGGCTTCAGAGTTGAAAAATCGTGTTCAACGACCAAAAATACATAATATAACGTTCCTGAAATACATAATTTGGATGCATAGACTAATAGGAGCGATGCGATAGGTAGGCCGCTACGCGCACTGGTCATAGGGGTGGCCCGCGCTGCAGTGTAACAGTGCTACTAATCCTCCTCCCACAGCCGCATCTATGGTCGTAACCCCCAAACTATATACATCATTGGATTCAGAAAGAAACGGCCTACAACGTTTATTGAGAACTTTTTCCTCTCAGTCGGCTAACGATTGAAATATTCGGAAAATAAAAAAAAATCTATACTCAAAAAATACATTTTTTGAGATATTTTATTTTTTTACGGAAAAACTATGCGGTCTATCGTAAAAATGAAGAGGACCATTTTGAAAGCTTGTTATATTTAGATAATATTAGAAAAAGGGTCAAAGCTGTAATATGAATGGTTGCCGCAGGACAGGCGATTATATAAGCGCGCGTTTTTTACAACTTACCCCCCTCCCCCCAATCTCTCGACCACCCTGGGACGTGACGACATCGAGTTTCATATACACTAAAGACCCCCCAACAATAATCCGAAGTCAAATTCTCTGCCTCTCTCATGCATGCTCAATGTAAGCCAGCGCCTGGACTATAACCATAAATGATCAATCCAGTGTAACCAACTTAAATTTGTATGGTCTTCCTCAAGGTACTGTACTTTCTCCCATCCTTCTCATACTATAATAAATGTGGATGACTTTTCGAATTTTAAGACTTCTAAACTCAACTGTGATATCCTTTGCAGATGATACTGCAGCTATTTTTCACGATAATTCATGGAATGAAGTTCATACCATAGCTGAACATAATATGCTTTTAATTAAGAAGTGGTTAGATAGGGATACCTCATGTTTGAATATCGAAAAAACTAATTACATAACTTTCTCTGCAAACAGAGTAGGGCAGCCTAACGAGAATCAAGATTTGAGACTCCATTCTCAGTGCAATTAAAACTTGAGTGATTGTGATTGTCACACCATTAAAAAGTCACTAATACTAAGTACTTGGGAAACCTTAATTGTACTGGGAAAAGTACTTGATTGATGAAAACCTTAGATGGGATGTTAATATTAAATACATATGTAGAAAAATGAGATATCTATCTTTTTAATTTTACCAAGTTAACAGAATTCTTAATAAGAACCACCTGAAAATAATGTATCATACTCTAGTCAAGTCAATTCTGCAGTATGGCATAGTTGTTTGTGGAGACTGTTTCAACTGTCATATTGCTGAATTATTTGTAGCATAAAAACTGATAATAGAAACTATACTAGTGGTTCTGTCAACAGTAGACCTCGCACTCAGTAAGTTACATTGACCTGTGGTTATGTTTTCTCAAAAATTGATAAATAATTAATCAATTAAAAATGTCTAGAAAAAATCCTAAATAAACATGGAGCTTTCTGTCCTATCGTACCGTGACGTGTCGTCCTGGAATGTGAGTGTGAGCACTGTTATCAGGTCTGGCTACAGCTGTCTACGTTGATGGAAAGATACATTTTCAAGATGTTCGATGTTTTTGAACAGGTAGTATTATAGTCAACATAGTTTTAACATCAAATTCACTGAACAAAATTTTACTATCATACGTTCTCGATTTCTTTAAAGTTTCCTTTATGATGAATTTTTGTATAAGAAAAAGGTCTTTAATATGGGTATTGAACGTCCCACCCCAAACTACTTAGCCATATTGCATCAGGGACATGCCGTATATAGGCCTACCTGTTTGCATTCTGTGAAAGATAGCACATTTCTCAATTTATAAAATTTATATGATAGGTATCTTAGTCCCTTACATAGGATTATAGGAAGTTCACATGGATGTCCCATTTGAGACACTCATCGCCCCTTATACCAAGATTTTTGAGGTTTGATTTCCTAATAAAAGCAGTTATTATCCTATGATATTAAGCGAGCAATTTCTCTATTCTTATATTTGGTTATTTATATTTATTCAAGGTTATTTATGTTCAATGGATCTTGAAAACGGCTCTAACAATTTTCACGAAATTTGGAACATAGTAGGCTTATGATATAAAAATTCGATTGCACTAGGTCTCATCCTTGGGAAAACTTGCTGAACGATATTAGAAGGATAATTCATCCTTGGATAAACAGCTGAGACATTTGTCGTCTGTGGATAATAAAAAGTGTGTCATCCCCAAAATTCATAAGCTGACGTATAGCCAGCTGTATAGTATATTACGCTACAAGCACAGAAAGTTAGTGTTTATGGAATGAGGATAGTTTATAATCCGAATACTGTAAACACCTTCCTGAGAGAGTTGAGTACGGTACGTTATTTTTCGCAACACTACATGTATAGCTGACACCAAAATGTTCGGCAGTTTCGTGGGTCTCTTCAGCTAGCTCCGCAGTGCAGGCTGGATGCTTGTCTGACTCGGCATGGCGCTGAGACAGCAAATAATAGCAGCCTTGGTGGGAATGCGAGCATCCACAGTAACATCTTCCACCCAGCAATGGTCGGCGTAGTTCCGCCTAGCAGACAGATGAAAAATCAATCCAGTCGGTTATTTGATTCCTCCAGCCAGGCTCAGCCAGGCTCAGCCAAGCTGCCGAGACAATAGAGCAATGGAGTAGCGGTCTTATTCATGTTCATCAGCAGTTTTCATTCTCACAATTATTTTTATTTTTGTGTTACCTATAATCAATAATAACTCCAGTCACCAGTAAAAAGTTTCCAGAAAGGTGGTGTACTACCATATTAATGACTTTTAATTATTTAAAAACATTGTTGATATTCTGAGCCTTCAGGCTAAACTTGGGGTTGCTGAGAACGAATCTGCAATCAGAATATCTCTATCACGAAAAATAAATAAGAAACCCAGCTGTCTTTGTCTTTCAAAAATAAAAAACCCAATGTCTTTCAGATCTCCGTAGGGTCTGAAAACCAGCTGCTTTCTGTGCAGTGTGGCAAAAAAATATAAACATGATCATTTTGAAGAATTGTGTTCTGTTTATCAATGAATAAAAATAACGAACAAAGCTCGGTGCCATGATATTATTTCCTATTAGAAACATTATTATAATATTATATCATTATACAGAGTATTATATTAATAATATTATTTATGATACTATTGAATAATATTATATTATAATACCATCGAATCCATTTCCGATTTGCATGGTATTGATTTATTTAGTTTAAACTGCCTCGCATCGGAGAGGGCCCCATCTAATTCAGATTTTAATCAATTAGTCTACTCCGATTGTAATTATCTGCATACCTCCCGTCTGACAGGGTCTGAAAATTTTGAGATGAATAATACTGAAGCTTCTAAAAAACACAATACTTCTATATTGAATTTAGCAATGGATATTAATGTTCCTCTTGACAATTTGACACCTCACTCGCACCCAGCTACTAATGTATCTCAAAAGGCGAATGATAGAATCTCGATTTTACACCAGAATGTGCTACACTTGCCCTCACGCTTAGACTTGTTGAGAATTACCTTGGAGGAGCTAAAGCCTGAGATATTAGCTATCTCTGAGCATAAAATGACAGAGGCTGAAATAACTCGCTTGAATGTACCCCATTATCAGATAAGTTCTCAATTCTGTAGATCGAAAAATGTGGGGGGTGGAGTTATGATTCTGGTTCAAAATGAAATCTATTCAAATTGTAAGCCTGTGATCTTGCCGGCAATACAGTCGATCACTAGCGAGAAAGAGTTTGAGTGTTGCTTATCTCAATTTTCAATGAATAAGTTCTCGTTTGTGTTGGCATGCTTGTATCGGACGCCTCAACACTGTTTTTTAGAACCATTTTTTGAAAAACTTGAAATCTTGCTGGAAATTTTGTGCAATAAATACGAGAATGTTATATTGGCTGGTGATATTAATATTAATGTCTTAGAGAAAAATAATGTGTATAATAAATTCATCAATGTTCTTAAAATGTACAACATGACTTATAAAGTAGATTTTGCAACCAGAATCACAGCTACATCTGAAACAGCTATTGATAATTTTATAACAAATATTAATAACGACAATTTAAGAGTTTCTGGAATTATCAATCACATATCTGACCATGATGCTCAGCTGTTTGAGATCATTCATATTAAGAATGCTATTCACCAAAAACCAATTCGTAAATTGTGCAGGAAATTTGACAGTGGTAACTTAAATGTATTTTTTATGGATCTGCTAAGATTGGATTGGATGAAGGTTTACCAGTCTCCAGTGATGCTAAAATATGATGTTTTTATCACAACTTTTTTGTATCATTTCAATATAAATTTTCCAAGACTTTATATCACTGAGAAACAACCAAATAAAAGAAAATGGTCGAGCGTGGAGGTGGATAGGAAGAGGAATGAATTGTTAGAGATTGAAAAAATGTACAGACATACTAAAAGCGAAAACTTGAAAAATGAGATTAAATTTAGGAAGAGAGATCTTAATCATAGTATAGAGAGGTGTAGGCAGAGATCATTTGACAATAAAGTTTCTATTTCAAAAAATAAAAATAAATTAGCTTGGAACCTTATAAATTCAGAAGTTGGTAGAATCAAAGTAAATAACCATTCAAATATGTGTGTTGAAGACAATGGAAATCTTCTAAAAGATCCTACTAGCATTAGTAATTGTTTTAATGAGTTTTTTGTGACAGCAGTAGATAAATTTGTAAGACCGAATATTCCTGATAGGCCTATAAACACATCTAATCACCAAAACTGTGATTCCACTCTTAAATTCAAATTCAACTATATTTCTGAGTCAGACTTGATAAAAATAATAATGTCTTTCGAAAATAAACTTTCCTCAGGGCCGGACGACATCCCAATCACGATTGTTAAAGCAGTCTTACCTACAATTATCAAACCCCTGAGTCATTTGATAAACTCATCCTTAATATCTGGACACTTTCCAAATACTTTGAAGATAGCCCGGGTATTTCCTATATTCAAAAAGGGTAATGTCAAGGATCCAGCATGTTTTAGACCAATATCGATTTTATCTGTTTTCTCAAAGATATTTGAGCGGGTAGTGTATATTCAATTGATGGGATACCTGGAAAAAATAATTTAATAGACAAGGAGCAGCATGGCTTCCGATCGGGGAAATCCACGGTAACAGCCGGAGTGGATTTCATCGATTCTATCATCAGTGCTATAGACAGGGGAGATAAAACTATAGGTACGTTCTTAGATATGAGCCGCGCTTTCGACAGTGTGAGGCATGATATGTTGATAGACTCATTAAACACCCTGGGAGTGAACGGTAAGGAGCGTACTTGGTTCTCCTCCTATTTGAA
This sequence comes from Nilaparvata lugens, assembly GCF_014356525.2. Taxonomy (NCBI): domain Eukaryota; kingdom Metazoa; phylum Arthropoda; class Insecta; order Hemiptera; family Delphacidae; genus Nilaparvata; species Nilaparvata lugens. Next base: position 34,519,421 of record NC_052511.1, on the reverse strand, counting down.
AGATAGGCAGCAATTCGTAGAGATTGAACATATAGATGAAACTGAAACGCTGCGCTACAAAAACAAATATCGCTCCAACATTAGACATTTGAATTATGGTGTGCCTCAGGGGACAATATTGGGCCCGCTGTTATTTATCTGTTACATCAAGGGGTTGCCTAGAGTTTTCCAAGAGCAAGCTACTTTGTGTCTCTATGCAGATGACGCTAATGTCATCTTCTCAGGTAATACATTGCAAAGTGTAGAAGAGACATCCGCAACTGACCTTTCTCTTATGAATAAATTTCTCAATGACAGGAACCTTCTTCTAAATGGGGGGAAGTCAGTCGTAATTTCATTTTCGACGAATCAGAGAAAAAATGAAATTTTCCCAAATGTCCTTATTAATAATGAAATGTTGGAATTAGTAAACGGTACACGATTCCTGGGTTGAGAAATCGACAGTAATTTATCCTGGAATAGTCATGTTTGTCAGGTAGTCAAAAAAATCTCCCCTGGGCTGTATGCTTTATGACAAATGTCAAATAAATGCAGTCTTCCAACCATGAAAACGCTTTATCATTCATTGGTACACTCCCATCTGGCCTATGGTTTATGCATCTACGGAGCCACGACCAAAAGCAATCTTGATAGAATTCTCATTCAACAGAAAAAAGCACTCAGAATAATGATGAATTTAAAAAGAATGGACTCTGTAAAACTGGTTTTTTCGCAGCTTGGCATTCTTACAGTTTACGGACAATATTTTTTTGATGTAATCATGTATGTTAGGAATTACCCTGTAGAAGAGCTACGGAATGAGACTCATGGGTACAATACTAGATTTGGGAGGATAACGGAAAGACATAGGTTAGAATTTTTTAAGAAAAAGACGCACTACATGGGAAGGAAATACTTCACAATGCTGCCTTTAGAATTACAGGCAATAGAGAACATTAAAAAATTAAGTATAAAACTCAAGGAGTTTTTAATATCATTGTGTCTGTACTCCCTGCAGGAGTTTGCAGATAGCACTTTGCGTTTGTGATTGTTGAATATAGATTTTTGTTTATTTATATAGGAGGTTTTAAGACTTACTCTTCTACTACATTTTATGTTCATGTTGTTTGTGTATTGACGCTGTTCCTAATGTACCTGTACATGTTTATGAATAAAGATTTTTTCAATCAATTCAATCAATCAATCAATCAATGTGGGTAGTGGGTAAGAGTCCGAGAATGGCTTAATATCTCATAAGCAAAGTAATTTTGATGGTGGGTGTGATTGGGAACCCTACTCAAATTGAAAATACTACTTTTCTATGTATTAAAAAAACTGGTCAGCCATCTTGGATCCGCCATTCTAAATACAACTTCATTTTTTTAAATAGGAGAGTGGTCATGTGATACGTGATTTCAATACAGAATTTAAAGACAATATGAATGGCGGAAACCGCACATCGATATTTCAAACAGTTTTGATTATAATTCAATACCACTACTAATTCATTCCATTTCCGATTTGCATGGTATTGATTCATAATGTGAATATCTTCCAAACGGATTGATATATCGATGTGCGGTTTTCGCCATTTATTTTGTCATGAAATTCCGTATCGAAATCATGTATTGCATGACCACCTTACTATTTAAAAAAATCTGGTGTGGTGCACTCACACAACTTTTCTTGCCATTATGAAAATTGATCAACTGACGCTAGTGTTCCCGCGCATCACAGGTCCACTTTTCTAAGATCTGAGCCAGCTGGTGACAGGACAATAGCGCTGCAGACACACGAAGTCTGCTATCTATCCATAGTGAATGATTTAATAGAATCAACAGTTGCCAACAGTTTGCAATTGAATAATCTTTGATTCTCGAATTTCGAGCTTATTTTCAATTTTAGGTGAAAATGCTACTGAACATTAATTGTAGAGATTTTCATGATAAATCTTTTCCACTTGAAATTTTTCGTTTAAATTGTATCTGATGCCTGATAACTTTTTTGGACCCAGGGGACCTTGAAACGTATAGAAATTTAGAAATTGGGGTACCTTAATTTTTTTCGGAAAGCGATACTTTCCTTACCTATGGTAATAGGGCAAGGAAAGTAAAAATAAAGTAGCAATCAAAATGGCAGATCCAAGATGGCGTTCCAGATTTCTAAAGTCATGGTAAAGTGGTATTTCCAATTTGACTGGGATTCCCAATCTCACCCCCTTTGAAATCACATTTTCCCATAAGATACTAAGTTTTCTATAAGCCATTCCAATACTTTTTTCTTCTCTTTCTGCTTTGAATTGATTAATAATGTGAATATCTTCGAAACGACTTGAGATATCGATATGTGGTTTAGCCAGCCATTCAGTTTTTCTTGAAATTTCGTATCGAAGTCATGTATCGCATGACCACCATTAAATTAACTTTGTGTATGAGATATTGAGCCGTTCTCGGACTTCTCACCCACTCTGTATAGTCTCTATATACAGATCGAACAGCCTCAGCCATCTAGCAGGTAAACGGAGAACTAAGTATCCAACTATTTGAGCGGAAATCGGTAGGCTGTGTTTCTAGAACGTCTTCTGATGTAAATTGGACAGGTTCTACCATCTAGCGGGTGAGTAGAGAACTATGTATTTTCGAAAGTCGTTAACCAATACAAACCACTCCTTGTCTCAGACAGCACCGTATCGCGCATGCTTTAGCAACGGGTTTTTCCCGTTCCATTTAGTCAGATCTTTGAATGTAACGTTCTTTGTGATGATGGTTACCGAGCACTGTAACTGGAGCCAATCGTCATTCTATTTGATGAAGATATTATTATCCAATGATGATTTATCATTAAATTCAATATAATAATCAATTTATTATTATTTTATTTAATAAAAGAAAGAGTACTTTTGAAAAATATAACAGTTGTTATTCAACTGATGTTAAAAAACACTATAACTAAGTCAGCATATTGTCATTTCAAAACAAAAACCGAACCCTCAACCTCCCCTTTTACATTTAAAACATCAATAAACATAACTATTTGAAAAAACTCTATTCCCTTCAAGCATATTGCAATTTCAAAGCAAAATCCTAACCTATCTATCCACCTTTGAAATATCAAAAAGCATTATTCTACCTGGACCCTAGCCCTTTCTAGCATATTGCAATTCAAAAGCAAAAACCTAACTCAACCTTATGGAACATTATTAAATATAATCCAAAAAAACCTAACCACAAACCCCTAACCCCTTCACATTTAATAATTTAGATTTCAAAGCAAAATCCTAACCACCTTACCTATCCTTTCACATTTGAAACATCAAAAAACATAACTCTAACTGCACCCTAGCCCCTTCTAGCATATTGCAATTTCAAAGCAAAAACCTAACCTATCCTAATAGCACATTATCAAATATAACCTAAATAAAACCTAACCTCTAAACCTTTCACATTTAATACTTTAGATTTATTCGTCATCTTTAGAACAAAACATAAACATGTGGTTCATTTCATGAACATGTTCACAAACATGTGATTCAAAGCAAAATCCTAACCGCCTAACCTATCCTTTCACCTTTAAAACAGAGAAAACTCCTATAATAATTCTATAAAACTCCTTGTAATTCTGTGCTTTGAAACATCAAAAAACATAACTCCACCTAGACCCTAGCCCCTTCTAGCATATTGCAATTTTAAAGCAAAAACCTAACCTATCCTAATAAAACATTATTAAATATAACCTAAATAAAAACTAACCCCTAACTCTTTTACATTTGTTGAACGAGACAAGGATAGCAACACTATTGCAAATCGTACACTACCATTATAACGTGGACCTCACTATAGATACTCAAAGAATACTTTTGAATAACTGTGACTGTTGCTGGCCGTTACTCTGTTTCTGTGACAAAGAGAAGCTCCTTTAACCAATACGACGGAATAAGTGCTACTCCACAACAAAGCGTTTTTCAGGCGTTTTCAAACGAGTTAGCAGGGCAGCTCTCCGATGATCATCACATCAACGCCAACTCGATCAGCCAATCGGAGAGCTCCCTGCCCTACCGACTCGTCTGAAAAACGCCTCTGAGGCATAGGGGCCAAGCCATAAGAGGCGTTTTTGCTTTCCTTCTTGGCAAGTTGACAAAGCTAAACAAATCAAATCTCTATTAATTAAGGGCACCCGAAAGCCCTATACAAGCAATGTTAACTAAATGACACATATCTCAAGAATGGTTAAAGATAGAGCCTTGAATTTTTTTTTATTCGAAAGATAATCAAAATATCTAGTTCCTACCACAGGTTTTTTCAAATCAACAATAAAAAAAAAAAGTTATGATTTTTTTTTCAAAACACGATTTTTTTCTCATAATTTTCTCATTCAATGTACTCTATTTTTTTTTTTAATAAACCTTGTCCAAAAATCTTGTGAGAGGAACTAGATATACACCTAAGCTACCTGTGTTACAAATTTGAGAGCTCTATCTCTAATAGTTATTGAGTTACATGTCATTTAGTGTTTGAAAATCAAATTTTTCAGGAAGCGAAGAAAACCAAAAAAATAGAATATTTGTTGTAACTCACAGATCAATATCCTCCTGCGCAGTAAGCTGGATTGTCAGGGTCTTCATCTGCTTCATAAAGGTCTTCCAGTCTTCTTTTCTGTACATTTCTTGTCTGCCTGATTTTCTTTTGGAGTTCCAGAGATGCCTTTTCTCCATTTCTTATGCGTTCTTTGTCCAGCCGCTTCATTGCCAGCACCATGTTTCTTCCAGCCTCCAAACCCATTTCTTCCATAACTTTCACTTTGGAAATATATCCTTCATTGAAAGACGAAACAGCTTCATATACACCTAACTCAAGGACAGGAAGGGTCACAAAAGTACGTTTTGGTACACGAGTCCAAATCAGATTGTTCAAGGACTCGTTGGGATTTTGCGTCTTGCCCTTCAAACATTTTTCTAGAAGTAGAGGATCAGCCAATGATTTGAATACAGGTTTTATCGCTGACATGATGATTTCAGGTATGTGGAAGTGGTTCTTGTGGTCATATACTGCATTTTCCATTGCAGCTTTATGGAATTTGCACCAGGTATTGACATCCTTGGGACAAAGTTGATGGGTTGGATTTTCATTTGTTGACTGAACATGGAAATATGTAGCCCATATTGCTCTCTGCATATCTTTTACACTGTGAGTGTTCCTTCTTATTGCCAACCCATAGAAAATTTGGAGTTTTTTTACTCTCTCACCTGTCAGACGTCCTTTTCCTTTGAGAGGTTTTCCGTCACTCAACTTTTCATTTCTCAGTTTGAAAAGTCGTGTCCCCATACGTTTTTGGATGTGGCCAATACACTCAAGTTTGTGTATAGAGACATCCTGACCATAAGGCTGTGCCTCACAAACTGCCTGATATCCTTTGGAATCTCCATCACCCAAATATTCGGTATACTTTACATTATACTTGGGCATGGAGCGGCTGAAAAGTTTGATGGCACCATCAATTTCCATCCCCCCACTTGTACCACGGTAGTTGGCTTGGCAGTCATCTTCGTGAATATTTTCAAGCCTTTGTGGGCATTTGCAATATTTTGATAAAGCACAAATATCTAGAACCTTACCAGTGTCCACTGATGTGAGAGAAACTATGCCATTTAGCGAAGAGAAGCCTCGCTTTTGCCAAGAGCCATCTAAAGCTACACACAGATTTCTATCATCACTGTTTTCAGCACATGCTTCCTCAACTGCAGACTTCATCGACTCTTCACACACAGATTTCACAGTTGAAGTTAGGGCTTTCTCATGAAGGGAAAACATTGTCGGTGGAGCAGATAAGTTCATGATTCCACACAGACTTTGAGCACTTTTATATCCTTTACCAATTGTTCGCATACCTAATATGAGCCTAAGGTTCAAGTCATAAAATGTATGACTTTTATTATCATCATTATTCACCTGAATAGGCCTATCAACTTTTTTACAGTTCTCAAATGTTTTTACAGATTCACAGTTCTTGCACAATATTTTTATTTGTGAAGCTAGGCCTACAATTGACTTCCTACTTATGTGTAGTGGATGATTACAAAACTTACAAACTGCAATGTCATGTAGCATCAATTCAAGAACGTCTAAATCAATTATTTCGTAGCACTGAATGTCATTTCTATCATTATATTTGTCAAGGTTCTGACTTAGTTTTATCTTTGAGCTGGAAGGTTGATAATGATCATGTTTTTCTTTCTGGATGGGTGTAGATGTAGCTGCTTCATCAGTTGATTTGGCTACAACTTTCTTCCGTTTATAAGACAAGCGTCTTGTTCCAACTTTCTTTTTATTTCCCATTGTATTACACAATAAAACTATAAAATGTACTTACAAATCACTTTGACTTTGTTTTTTTAGACACAACCAAACACCAAAAATCGAAAACTATAAAAATCGCATCCAACATAACCGCAAACCGCAATTCAATAACAACAACACTATTCACCTTCAACTACACATGTTCGTATCATTGCCAACATAACAATGTACATCATAGCGAAAGAATTGTGAAAATCGCTTGATGCATTCAAAAGTTATACTGTTTTGAAATATTTGGTAATTTTCTTGAAATCAAAGTTAGAAAAAGGATTGTAGAGTATTAAAAAATACCAATTTTCATTGTGAAATAAACATGCAAATATCAAGTATCTTATATGAATGCATTCAGAAAACCAAGATCTATTCAATGGCGCCAAAATTCAAAAATCGACAAAAAATTTTTTTTTGCCTTTTTGGGTGCCGTAATTGTGTGTGTGTATGAGTGTATGTGCGTCTGTGTACACGATATCTCATCTCCCAATTAATGGAATGACTTGAAATTTGGAACTTAAGGTCCTTACACTATAAGGATCCGACACAGACAATTTCGATCAAATCCAATTCAAGATGGCGGCTAAAATGTTGTCAAAAAACAGGGTTTTTCGTGATTTTCTCGAAAACGGCTCCAACGATTTTGATCAAATTCATACCTAGAATAGTCATTGATGAGCTCTATTAACTGCCTCAAGTCTCATATCTGTAAAAATCCCAAGAGCGCCACCCCATCTATGCAAAGTTTGATTTTAAATTTCCAATTATCAGGCTTCAGATACAATTTAAACAAAAAAAATCAAATGGAAAAGATTGAGCATGAAAATCTCTACAATTAATGTTCAGTAACATTTTCACCTAAAATTAAAAATAAGCTCTACATTGGAGAAAATGTGATTATTCAATTGCAAATTATTGTTGATTATATAAAATCATTCATTATGAAGAGATAGCAGACCTCGTGTTTGAGCTGGCTCAAATCTTTGAATAGTAGACTTGAGATTCGCGGGAACACTAGCGTCAGGTGATCAATTTTCATAACGGCAAGGAAAGTTGTGTGAGTGCGCCACACCAGATTTTTCAAATTATGGAAAAAAACGCTAGCAGAGAAAATAATACTTCAGTCGTAGAAGGATACCAAAGAACGGCAAATTGGTGTTTTAAGGTGTTTGGCTTATTGTATGAATAGATGATATTAGTTTTTCACGGAATTTGGAACATGGTAGGTTTATGATATAGAAATTCGATTGCACTAGGTTTCATCCCTGGTAAAACTTGCCGTAGGACATTCAAAGGATAATTATTCATCCTTGAAAAAAACATCTGACAATTTCGTCGCATTTTGGTCATGGAAGATAGGCTAATGAAAATCAAAAAACTGATTACAATTATTATTCCACTCACTAGCCTTCTTTATATACATGGTACCAAGTATATTGAAATCCCATCAAGAAGTATATCAATGACAGTGAAACCCTCAACTACTAGAAAACTACTAAAACATTGTTGCAATTCTCTTAATCCCATGAATCCTGCACTTGCTCCTACCATAAATTGACGTGCGTACAGCGTACAGCTGGTTGCCAATCCAAATCATAGTCATTTAGTCTTGATCTTATCTTAAGCTGCGTTCTCGTTTGTGCGTAAATGCCGTCGTCGACCACGACATGGCAAGGATACCAGATTGGGAAGATTTCAATTTGTCTGAATAACCTAAAATATTATTTCAATCATGCTTTAATAAGGGGGGTTGAGTTTATACATTTTTATACTTTCAAATGGCAATATGTTATACTATTTTAAGAAAAATAGCACAAGGACTACCTTATTATTTTATCTTTCAATGTTATTACATTAGTGTCATTTGCATTGTGAATTAAGAAAATAAGAAAGAAAAATATTAATAATGTTTTGATTCTTTAATAATAAACACAAAATAATAATGAAAAGTTATTTGATCAGCTGTTTCAGCACTATATGAATGTCAACTATATGAAGGACAATATGAATGTCAACAATGTTTGTCGCCGTCGACTGTAGAAGTTTACGCACAAACGAAAATGCACCTCTAGAAAACACTTATTCATCGTAGAAGAAAGTTTCCATCAAAACGAATATTATTATCAAATTCTTGTACGAAGCTCATAAAATCAGAATCATATTATAACTATTTTGATACCAGCAATGTTATTCGAGATGATTTTAATGCGACAATATTGTCTGTTCCATCAGAATCTTTATTGAGTTGACTGACTGCTAGCGGGTGACGATTCACACGAGTGACGAGAGAACTAAGTAATTTCAGACCCACTCTTGTTTTCACTCCATTTTTTTCGGCTGATTTCCCTCTCTTCTGGGCTTCCCCTGATTTTCCATCCCATCACCATTATCATTGCCGCCCTGACCACCTCCTAACTCTTTCTTTTCTACAAACTCTTGCTTCACTTCTTCATGGGTGAAAAATTTCTCATCGATTTCCAAGCCGCTTTTCCTCATTCCGACATTTCGATTTGAAACTCGGAGTCTCTTAATTATTTTATTTAGTTACCTAAGTCTCTCACGTGACTTTTCATCCAAGTCGTGGGCCAAAAAAATATTTTTTCTCCAACTTCCCACTCCGTTGCATAATCGATGTTCACTTGAATCCTGACACTAGCGATAACAGGATCGGACGATTGCTACTCACCTTTCTCTCACCGATTCTTCGAACAAAATTGGTGTCATTAGTTTTGAGCTCGACCGAAAGTACATCATTACAAATATCTAAAATGTTGATCATGCACTGTTCATCACGTTCCCCCTTAGCCTCAGACACGCTAATACCACAGAATACCACTTTATTCCCTCTTCTCAAGTTTTCAGTTTGAATATTTTCTTCCTGAATCTTTTGCTTTGATTTATCTTTCTCCTTGGCAAGCGTATCAATTTACGTATTTTGATCTGTGAGCAAAGAGCTTATATTTAGAGCTGCTATCTCCTCCCTAACAGCTTGTATGGTGTTATTTACGATTTCAGTTTTCTGAAATCACCTTCTGTGAGGTATCCATGTCTATATCGGCCATCATGGGACAATTTTATTGATCGTTACCTTGGAAAGTAATCAATTTTCCAATTATTATCGTTTTGGAATTATGGGCATGAATAATGAATAGTCTCGGAAAGGGAAGGTAACAGAGGAAGTTCTAGAAACGCTGCGAGAGCAATCGTAGCTTTGAAGAGAGCTATGGAAGCTCCTGAATAGATAGGATAAAAACAGGAGGATGAAAAAGACTGTATGAAAACAAAGAAGCGTTATTTGTTTGGAATTTCTCACAAATAGTTCAATTTGTCTTTGTATTTTTCAGAAATAGTACTTCTAAATGCAGTTCGATAAGCGATAGCTATGAGTTGGATAATTATTTAAAAGCCTTTCAAACCTCTTTATTTCCTATTGACCTATACAAATCCCGTGATGAAGCTCGTGACTGATGATCTGTTTTGTAAACAATAATAATAACATCAATGATTGTCGTTACAGACAGGCTGCTTCAGGGCACCACTTTTCAAAAACTTTTGAAAATTATGAGCTTCCATTTTATTGCTCTATCTACAAGTTTAAATCTTCCTCTTCAAAATGGCATGGATTTGATGTCGATTAGTTGTCTAGAAATATTTTAATTATTTTTTTAAAGAACGCCTTACATGCAATTATTATTACGGATTATTCATTTCAGATTCTACTGTAAATGAATTTAATATATATTTCTATTTTCGTTGAATATCTCATCATTTATTTAAATGTTAAGGACTTATTACCAGGACCTCCTGAATACCGAACCTGAGCATACAAACAAGATGGCCGCCATGTTTGGTGGACTAACTTACTGCCATCAGCTAGGTTCCAGCTCTCTCTAATATTTTTACTTTCCTTGCCCTATTACCATAGGTAAGGAAAGTATTGCTTTCCAAAAAAAATTGAGGTACCCCAATTTCTAAATTCTATACGTTTCAAGGTCCCCTGAGTCCAAAAAGTGGTTTTTGGGTATTGGTCTATATATATATATATATATATATATATATATATATATATCTATATATATATATATATATATATATATATATATGATATATGATACAGATATATATATATATATTGTCACGGCATATTTTCCAATAAAAATAGAAACAGCCTAAATCAAAAGAATTTTGAAAGTAGGCGCCAATTTCTGAGTTCATTATCTCCTATTTCCAATAACAGAGAGCTGATAGATTGATCATCCTTCCATACAGCTGATAGATTGATCATCCAAAAACAAAAATATTCTACAGTTGATAATATTTTCCAAATTATGAAAAAATTAAAGTAATTCGAAATAAATTAAAATATCAAATTCCATTCACCAACTATCCTATTTCCTTCCTTAATTTGGCAATTGAGTGTGACGTCACATCTCGGAAGTGCGGTGAAAGAAAATCTTATCGTTTGTCGGTGTGTGTCGGATCGTGCCGTATGATGATGTGCTGAGAACTGAACGTGCTTCATATGTGAAGGAGAGATAACACATATATGTCGCTGTCGTATCGTGTCGACCAGTTTTATGAGGACTATATATATCGGTGAGTTGATCAATAATATATATATTGCCAAATTTTCCTGCATATTCCATCACCACCACATGTGTAACCTAGGCCTAGTAATTGATTGAGTTATTCGGAGCAATTACAAAATACAATGAACCTTTTAAAATATAAAAATATGGAACTGATTTAATTTATTCAATAAAAATAGGCCAAAGTAGTAGTGGATATTTCTAAATTGGGATTTCAAGATTATAAACGCCAACAATATATATTATATATATATATATATATATATTGTGAAAACATACTTCCTGGGGGTTCATCTCTTATGATAGAGTCCCACGTTAAGAATAAGAATAAGAATAAGAATAAGAATGTTTTATTCCTTCAAGCATGTTTACATTGCAATTGGAAACGTCAAATAAATACACAGTCAAAACATGTAAAATATTACTAAAACTAGACATAAGTTGAGAATAGGCTAATTGATTTTCAACACAAACATATCAATATAATCGAGTACGGTAAGATCACATAATGTTCTTATCTTCTAAAATCACAGAATATCTTCTAATTGAGGTTCTTCAAAGATTAATAAGGTTTTCATAATTAGGCAAAATCTTCCACTGTTACTTGATAAAAATCAGAAATAGAATATAAGGGGGTTTTCAAAAGGAGAGACTCTAAACAACATTTAAATTTTGATTCGTGTAAAACCCTAACCGAATATGGTAGTGCATTGAAAAGCTTTAATGATATGAGACTTGGACTATTTAATACCTTGCTTAATCTTGAGTAGGGTACATCAATTTTGGATTTGTTCCTAGTATTGTAGCTATGTATTTCATCCCTACAGTGGAACAAGCCTATCTTTCTCTTTACACTCATCAAGAGCCTGAAAACTACCATGCCATGCAAAGTCATGATTTTCTCTCCAACAAATAGAGGCCTACAATGATCCAAATATGCTGCACCAGAAATTATCCTAAGAGCTTTCTTTTGTAGTAAGAATACTTTCTGTGCATCTGGAGCACACCCCCATAGTTCCAGGCCATACAGAAACACACTCTGGAAGAAAGCAAAATAGCAAGTTCTCATGTATTTTTTGGGAACAGAGTCGCTGAGACTGCGTAACAAGTAAATTACCCTGGAGAGTTTTGAACATAAATTATCTATGTGAGAACTCCAGGAAAGCTTTTGGTCCAGTGTAATACCAAGAAGCTTAGCATTTTTTGCACCTTCACTAACCTGTCTCAGTGCAAGCAATAATATCTGGGTTTTATCTTTATTAAGCAGCAAACCATTTGCCTTGAACCAAACTGCAGCCTCATCCTGACACTTGTTCATTTTTTGTTGGAGAGTATTCAGGTCTTTATCTATTGTAATTATGGATGAATCATCAGCATAGCATACAACTTTTGATCCAATGTTGTACTCAATATCATTCATCATAACTATGAAAAGTAGAGGCCCAAGAATGGAACCTTGAGGGACCCCGTGAGGAACAGATAATGGATTTGAGAGATTGGAGTTTATACATACAGACTGACTTCTATTGTTTAAATATGATTTCAAAAGTTTAAGTGCCTTGTTGCGTACACCCAGATGATGGAGTTTCTTCGATAAAATATTATGATCGACAACATCGAAAGCTCGACTCAGATCGAATAGTACAACTCCTGTGAAGTTTTTATTGTCAAAACTATTTTCAACATCGCTCACTACAGAGGTGACTGCATCAACTGTAGACTTTCTTTTCTAAAGCCAAATTGAGAAGTTGAGAACAACCATTACTCTCGAAAAACTCGTACAATTGACCGGCAATAGCATATTCTAGAATTTTGCTAAAAATAGGTGGAATTGAGATGGGTCTAAAATTTTCAGGCAGATCTTTAGAACCTTTTTTATGAATAGGCACTGTTCTGGAATGCTTGAGTTTCAGTGGAAAAATGGAATCTCTTATACATGCGTTGAAACAAGTTGTTAATGGTGCCAGTATGAAATTTATGACAGTTTTCATCATAGAGCTGGAGTGGTGATAAATATCTTTAGTTGAAGATGATTTCATTCTAGAGACTATATTAGCAATTTCCTGACATGACAATTCTCTTAGAACAAATTCATGCAAGGATCTAGGGGCAGAGGCCAGAAGCTCCTCAGCCAACACATTGGATGGATCAATAGAATCTCGCATTTTTGAGACTGATTTCACAAAATAGTTATTGAAATCTTCGGCTGAAACAGATGTTTACTAGATTGTGTTGGTTTGGAACTTTTTCTAATAACTTTCCAAGCAGCTGCACATTTATTATTGGCTGATTCAATAAAGTCTGCGTTGGATTTCAGCTGTGTCATTTTCAGCTCAGCTTTATACATTTTCTTCAAGTTATTATAAGTTAATCTGGCTGAGTCTGTTCTATTATTCTTGAACCTGTCATACGCAATGAGGACAAAACATCTCAAACTCTCCAAGGCAGGAGAAGTGAGGTGAGGTTTCTTCTTACTAGTACTAGATCTTGAATTACAATTAAATAGTGGAAAAGACTCATAAACAATTCTTGAAACTTATTAAAAAATGAATTAAAATTACATTCAGAATTTCCATATATAAGAAACTCTCTCCAATCAACTGAACTGAGTCTACAACAGAAACTATCAAGTCCAGCATCAGTTATTGGTCTTGATTTAAATTTTTGAAGACTATTATTCATAGGGTTTTCACCTCTAGCCTGACTGGGAAAGATATCAGATTTTAGATAGAGACATAAAGCGTCATGATCACCCAAAGCAACAGGTTCTACTTTCACAGAGATTAAGTCAGGACTCAAGTCTGTAGCGATGTTGTCAAGTGCTGAGTCAAGTCTAGTAGCCTCGAAATTAGTAAGATACAAATTTACAGACTTCAAAATATTAACTAATTCAGATCTGTCTGGGTTTCTAGATAAAACATTTACGTTAAAATCACCACCAACTATGAAATGATATTTATGTATGTTTTGTACTTAAAAATAATATAAGTTTTTCCAATGACTCAAGAAAAAGATTCAAATTACCACTTGGCGACCTATAAACTACTATTACTATAATATTTAGTTTCTTTACAATGATACCAGCAAATTCATGATGAATTTCACAGTTAAAAGCAGTCATATCAATGGCCCTTATATGATCAGTAAGTTTATTTGCTACAAAGATAGCGACACCACCATTTCTTGCACTCGCTCTACAGAAAGCAGATACCAGTGAAAATCCATTATATTGATCAGATCTATGACATTTGCTCTCAACCAATGCTCAGATATACAAAGCACATCAAAATTCTTATTATTATTATTAATCATTTCAATCTCGTTAATTTTATTGCCCAGACATTGTACATTACAAAAGAATAATGAAAAATTATTTTTCTTACAGTGTACGTCTAAATTGATTTGTTTATTACATGGGAAGACCTGTCTAAAAAATGTTGAGATTGATAGGTAGTTCTGTCTGAAATATTATGATAAGCTTGTGAAACAGGAGTGTGAATTGTCTTGAAATTGTTTGATAAATCTTGATGATCGGCTTTTGAGGATGATTGAGGAGTATGAAATGTTTTATCAAGAGTTTGGCACAAAGGTGATGAAATGGTCACGGTATCAACAGTTCTTCCAATGTGAGATTTGATTGCACGTGAACTGGTATTCTCGACTTTAGTATTTGCGGACACAGGTTTGGCAACAGAAAAGTCTTTCACAAATTTCGTTAGCCTGTTGACCAGAATCCTTTTCCCGCGTCGGTTGAGGTGGAGCCCGTGCCTTGTGAAATGAGATTTTCCGAGGAATGTGTTAATATCCAAGTAGTGAATATTTAAACAGCCTATATAGCTTCCAACTGCTCTTGATAAATACGAATTAGCATAGGAGATATATTCATTAAGAGAAGGATCATCATATCTGTAGGGCACACTGCACAAGAGGAGATTTGACTTAATATCGATCTCTGTGAGCGACCGCATTGCTTGGTTCAATGTCACTGGAACGGTTCATCCCGATGTAGGTCGTTTGAACCAGCCGCTACTATAACAAAATCTTTCTCTGTGAAATTCTTTATCAAACAAAGACCATCTTGGACAACATGCTTCAACTTGGCACTTGATTTTGTGCAGACCAATACATCAAAATCCTCTCCAAATTCTCCCGTATGATCGCAAAGCTGCTTTCCCTGACTATCCGTCAGAATTGTAACTTTTTGTTTCTTTTTGGAAGAATTTTTACTACGACTAAAACCCAATATTTCCGGTTCAATCTGAGTAGAGAAGGGTTGGTGAACGTCAGCCGTTATTTGTAGTCTGCGTGGCAGTATCAGGGGTGACGACATATTCGAAGAGAGCACCGAAAATCTGTTCTCAGTCTCGATGGATTTATTAGTCACTCTTTGTTCATTTCTCCGCTTTACAACATTTCTAGGCGTTATGAAATCTGTCGAATTTTGAATTAAAGAGATATCTTCTCTATTAGGAATACTATTTTGCTCAGTCTGAATAATGTTTATGATAGCGTTGTAAAGCCATCATGTGGAATGGTAAACCTTTGCCCCACTTGTTGGGTGATATTATGTAAAATGGTAAATTTAGTATATATAAGAGCAGTTGCTAAAGTCCCTAATTTGTGAATAAATTCGCAAATAGTTGAGGCCGTCCGGCTCGCAAATTTGCTGGGTTCAAACCACAGCTCTAGCTCAGTGGTAGATACATGAATTTTCCAAATATAATTAATCACCACAAGGTTCAATGACTGGTGATTAATAATTCTTACCACTGCTTCTGTGAAGTTCTTGAAGAATACCAATAAGGAAATCGAAAAGATAGTTGATGACTGATTACCAGTAACCATGTATCCAACCGAGAATAATGAAGACCAACTATGGTTTTTTCTAGTTGATTTTTAAAATGCTCATCATGAATACAGGTATCCACCAATTTATCCTTCTGAAATTCCTTAGAACTTACAATGCCAGTTCTTGAAGCTCTCTGGATCCTTATATGATATAACTGGAACCTTATTAATATAATTATCAATATATTTTTTCTGGCGGACTAATGTGACTATCATCAAAGGATGATAAGTACTGAATGCTCTTAATAAGATCAATATTAATTGACTCACTAATTTTATATGCTGCAGAATATTTTTTCTTGGTACTGAGACAGCCCAAACTGTATATCATGAGATGAATTAGGATAAAATAAACTTCTATGATTTGTATGCCGACATAAAACACAATATATTCCCATAAAACAAATTATATATATAAAATATTCTATATCTATAATTTTCTTGAATAAATTCATTTCTAATATTTGAATAATTATCACAAGGTTTACTAGCATTCACAATTGTGAGCCTTAAAGATTATGAATATATTATATTTAATACTGATGCATAGACTTCAAGTCAATTCAGAGTTCTACAATTTAAAACCTGTTCGGTCTATAGATTTAATAGGACAAGCTTTGATCAATTAGCAAATAATAATTAATAAAATTGATATTTAAAAAATAAAATCTCAGGGTTTTTAATGAGTCCGTGCCGTGCATGGAAGTAAGCTTCCTACATATATCAAATAAAATTCATAAATGTTCTTATAAACTATATGATAGCACTCAACACGTTGCAAAATTTCCTTGATTTGAATTTATTTATATAGCGCTTTGATTAATTCCCCAACTCTAATGAAAAGGCCTTTATAAAACGAGCTCGTTTGATCTAACACTCACATTAACGATGTTCTTGATGGTCTCGTAGAATGAATTAATTATTCCCAATAATTAATTACGCAGGTCCTTTTCATTTCGGCTGGGCTCGCGCGTGGTCCAGATTCCTTATAGTTTACTTTCCGTATTAAAGATATATTTGTGGGAATTGGTTACAATTAAGAACTCTTCAACAACACTGAGTTCACAGATAAATAAACATTAATTACAAATAGTTCACATTTAAAAAAGGGATTGGCTTGATAATCTTAAAATTTAACAAGAAGGAAGAACCCTAATTTCCATGTGCATCCTTTCAGAACGAGATCACAAGCCAGAAGAAGGTGGTTTTCAGAAAAATTTTATCTCTTCCTTGAACGATTTGTAAGCTTCTTTCTGATTGGCTTTTAATTTATCAAACTCAATACAATTGGTTGCTTCAGATTCAGGGTTTCTTCAACTTTATAATAGAAAAAATAAATAAAAGTTTTTATATAAATATATGGAGTGACTGTCTTAAACTATTCTGATAAATAAATCGTGATATACTATGCCAACATGTAACATATATTTAGTTTTTTATACAAGTTTTGTATACCCTTGATTTTTGTACTTTTTTAGATTGTAATAAATATTTATGCAGCAATAATAGTTGTCCCTATTTATTTACATAAATCTTCCTCAGTATATATAATACATCTTTTGTGAGTGAACTTTATAATTCAACTTGTACTGGTTGATCGAACAATCAGCTGATTTGTTAGGTATTGATTCAAATAACTATCAATTTATTCTAGATTGATTGATTCATTTAAAAGTGTAAACAAATAATTCTAACCTCAAATGTACATGCAAACTTTTATTTTTTATGATCTGCCAATAATGAATAAGCCGCTTTATTATTTGTAATTCTGCCAATGGATCCTCATAGTTGTTGAATCACAATAAATTATGCATGTTTTTTCTTATCATTTTAGATAATATGATTACTCTTTTATCACTAACAACATTCGATTTTACTTGAGTGGTTCTTTGACTAGGTTATCTTTCTTTTCCATTTTATAATTCTATTAAAGTTCAATAGTTCATTTCAAAAATAATTTGTGGTGCAAAAATACCACGTGACAATATATATATATATATATATATATATATATATATATATTATATATATATATATATATATACGATATCTCATCTTTAAATTAACAGAATGACTTGAAATTTGGAACTTAAGGTCCTTACACTATAAGGATCCGACATGAACAGTTTCGATCAAATGCAATTCAAGATGGCGGTTAAAATGGCGAAAATGTTGTCAAAAACAGGGGTTTTCGCGATTTTCTCGAAAACGGCTCCAACGATTTTGATGAAATTCATACCTAGGAAAGTCATTGATAAGCTCTATAAACTGCCACAATTCTCATATCTGTGAAAATTTCAGGATCTCCACCTCATTTATGCAAAGTTTAAGTTTAGATCCCCAATTATCAGGCTTCAGATACAATTTAAACAAAAAATTTCAAGTGGAAAAGATTTAGCATAAAAATATCTACAATTCAGATGTTCAGTAGCATTTTCACCTAAAATTGAAAAGAACCTCGAAATTAGAAAAAATAAGATTATGCAATTGCAAACTGTTGGCAACTGTTGATTCTATTAAATCATTCACTATGAAGAGACTTCGTGTGTCTGCAGCGCTATTGTCCTGTCACCAGCTGGCTCAGATCTTAGAAAAGTAGTCTTGAGATGCGCGGGAACACTAGCGTCAGTTGATCAATTTTCATAACGGCAAGGAAATTTGTGTGAGTGCACCACACCAGATTTTTAAGAATTGAAATAAGGTTTAGTTTAATTCATTCAATTAAGGTTTATTAAATAAGTAATTATTTGATAGGGTAACTGGACTTTATTTATTCTCATGTACATAGCATTCAAGAGCAATTCACATGCACATAGCTTATAATTATCGTTATTTTATTCTAGCCTAGGAATTCAATGTTCTCAATTTTCGCGACTTTGCTTGCTGGGGTAACCTGATTATTATTCTTCATGTTGCATTAAGTATTCAGAAATAATTATATTGCCCAATACCTTTACACACGATTTAATTGTGTTTTAAGAAGGTTGATTTGGAAAAATTGTAGGGAAGGCACCATCACGTAGTTTTACTTTTTTCTTGGAACAGTCACATAAGAACCATCTTCACACAAAAACTTGTCTTCTTTAATAATGTCTGATGCTCTAAGATGATTGATACACGCAGCCTAATTGTTGGTGACTTTAGAATCTTTCTACACCTTGTCCTTTTTTTCCTCAGCTCTTTATCTTTGGGAAAAGTGAATATCATCACTAAGGGGGTTTTTCTATAATATAGTTCGATTTACACCCAGGGACACAACAATTTCTAGGCATGTTCAATTAAAACTGTTCATAGGCCTACTCATTGTAGCATGCTGTTATAAAGCTGAATGTTGCGTTACGGATGATAAACAAAAATTAATCTAGGCTACGGTTGAATATTATAAAATTATTGTTGATTAAAACACTTTGAACACTGAATACACTTCAAACACTCAACACTCACTATACATTTTGAATTCTTAAAGCTGCGTTTACACTGGAGTTAATAACACAAGTTATTAAGAAAAGTTAACTTTACTGAATCATCAAAAATTTCTCTTGACAAAAGTTAATAACTCATGATTCTAACAGAATATTCCTTGCTATTAACAGGATCTAGTTATCAATATAAATGACTTACATATATATTTTAATTCAACAAGATTATTCATTACGATATAACAGCCGGAATAAAAAGCAAAAATCTGGTGTGGCGCACTCACACAACTTTCCTTGCCGTTATGAAAATTGATCAGCTGACGCTAGTGTTCCCACGCATCTCAAGTCTACTATTCAAAGATTTGAGCCAGCTGGTGACAGGGTGATAACGCTGGAGACACACGAGATCTGCTATCTCTTCATAGTGAATCATTTGATAGAATCAACAGTTGCCAACAGTCTGCAATTTGATAATCACATTATCTCGAATTTCGAGCTTATTTTTAATTTTAGGTGAAAATGTTACTGGATATCAATTGTAGAGATTCTCATCCTCAATCTTTTCCACTCAAAATTGTTCGTTTAAATTGTATCTGAAGCCTGATAATTGATAATTTAAAATCAAACTTTGCATAGATGGGGCGGAGCTCCTAAAATTTTTACAGATATGGGACTTGTGGCAGTTGATGGAGCTTATCGATGACTATTGTGGGTACAACTTTAATGAAAATCGTTGGAGCCGTTTTCGAGAAAATCGCGAAAACCCCTGTTTTTGACAACATTTTGAATCGCAACGCCATCTTGAATCGCATTTGATGGAAATTGTTCGTGTCGGATCCTTATAGGGGAAGGACCTTAAGTTCCAAATTTCAAGTCATTCCGTTAATTGGGAGATGAGATATCGTGTACACAGACGCACATACACTCATACACACACACACACAACACACACACACACACACACACACACACACACACACACACACACACACACACACACACACACACACACACACACACACACACACACACACACACACACACACACACACACACACACACACACATACATACAGACCAATACCCAAAAAACACTTTTTTGGACTCAGGGGACCTTGAAACGTATAAAAATTTAGAAATTGGGGTACCTTAATTTTTTTCGGAAAGCAATACTTTCCTCACCTATGGTAATAGGGCAAGGAAAGTAAAAAGTTGTCTTCAAATTTGAATTGAAACATGTGTGTGATCATTAACATAATGATCTTCATCTGATCTAATGTAAATGAATTATAAGGCGTTTACACCAGAGTTTAAAACAAAAGTTTTCAAAATAAGTTGATAACATTTTCTTTTGGCTGCTAATTTTGTTATCAACAAAAGTTAATAACTTAGTCACGTGTTTTGTCTGCAGCTGTAGTTACTATAAAGTACTACTATAAGTTCTTTAAGTTACTATAAGTTCTATTGTGTCATTCTTTGAAGTTAGAACAATAACATCCCCCGTTACTTCCTTCCCTCCTCCGCTATATTCTTCAACATCATGAAATGAAGGAAAGAATATTGTTATGTATAATGTATAACTCTTTCTTGAGTCATGACATCAAGAAATCCAATTTTATAATGATGATTAGATTTTTCTTTATGAATGCAACTATTCATAAACTGAGCTATTACTTCATAAAGGTTACTTGAAGACTTTTATAATAATCAATTGGAAGTGGAGTGATGTAGTTTTATTTATTTTAGTCAATATTCTTGCAGTGCCCACTTCACTCTGCATTATTCAATTTGCATAAATTCTCATTTGATTCCCATCACACTTCATCCAGGGTATAAAATTTCACTTCCTCATCCGAGTCATCTACACGTCTCCGTATTCGCTTTACAGTTGTAACACCAACTCCACATGCTTCAGCTGTAACCTGTTGAACTTTTCGAAAATTGATCAATTCAAGTCTATCGGGGTTTTCGGCTATCTTTTGGAAGAATCTGTAGACATTCGAGATGATACTCCTCTTTTGCTTCCCAATATCACTTCTTCCTCTACGTGATCCTGATTTAGTTGGAGGTGTGTGCAGTATTCCGATGTTGGGTGGTGTTTCGGTATTGCGCGGTGTGGTGGTGTTGTGCGGTGTTTCAATTTCAATTGTACAGTCCATTTCAATAAATTAATCTTTGGGCTATAAAAACACTATAAAAACTTAGATGGCATACTGTGATACACAAAATATACAAACTAACTATTCTACCACTTCATACTCAATTTAGAACATAACTTAATATGTGCAAAAATTAAAAAAAATCATATCTCACTACTCTGCTATTTTTCACAGTCAATATAAATCAGTTACGGAGCGAAATTGCTTACAGAACTGCAAATGACAGAATGAATTCCTCTCGCCAGTATAGCCAGTATGGTGTTGAAAGATTGAAGGAATTCATAGTGTTTTCCAGAATTGTTCATTTATGCGTGAGGAGGTGACTATTATATTTCTCAGAAAAACTCATTGATATCCTTATGACTCGGCCTATTCACATTTCAACTCATCCAACTCCATTTCATGCTTCTATTATTTTTCAAACACCAGCACAGCTGTTGAAAGTTATATGTATTATATTATAATAATATAAAAGCATTATGTACAATACATCACAATACATTTGTAAAACTGTGAACTATATTGTCCTCGTCATAGTCAACAATCCAGAGAAGACAAACAATACTCCCCACAATAACAATACTTCACTATCACACTCTCCCTCACACACACATTCACTTTCTCTGTAACACATTCACTTTTGTAAAACTGTGAACTATATTGTCCTCGTCATAGTCAACAATCCAGAGAAGACAAACAATACTCCCCACAATAACAATACTTCACTATCACACTCTCTCTCACACACACATTCACTTTCTCTCTTACTAGCCACCCTTTGTGCAAAGTGGCAACAGTGTTTGTAGAGACGGGTGGTGGTGTCAAGAGCAAGCTTTGACCTTGAGGGACCCATTTTCGTTTGGCCAACTATAGGGAACAGCTGTAGTCGTAGGGTAGTGATGCAGGGCGAGGGGGTTGCGGGTAGATAGTAATCTGTTATTAACAAAAGTTAATGCGATAAAAGAGGCTTTTTTCATTAACACAACACATTTTCTTTGATCTTTACCGACTCTCGATGGATAACAAAAATCTTGTTAATAACAAGGAATTTTCTATTGAAAAAACGAGTTATCAACTTTTTTCAAGAGAATTTTTTGTCGATTCAGTCGAGATGACAACTTTTTATTGATAACTCATGTTATCAACTACGGTGTAAACGCAACTCAACATGTTATTGACTTTTGTAATTAACATCAGTTGATAGCGGAAATGTTAAATACTTTTGTCATTAACTCCGGTGGAAACACAGCTTAAAACTTTACTATTAACAATTTGAATTTATTAAACACTTACTAAACACTTTGGATACTAAAAAATCTAATTTGAATCTCTATTGAATATTAATAATTATGAAATGATAATTGATCAATTATAAAGCCCGTGACATTTGTAAAAAAACTTCACTTAACTACAACTAAAAACTGATGACAACATATCAGTGTCAGCTAAGTTGAGACCCCACCAAATATCGGCGCCATTTTACCTAAATTTTCACACAGGCGCAGGTCCGGTATTTAGGAGATCCTGCTTATACATTGCATAACCTTAATCCAACAGCTGATTCATTCATATTGGAATTGTTAACCTGTGTTCAGGGTAGAACGAAAAATATGAATGAATCTCTAAATAATGTAATTTGAAATTATATTTCCAAGCAAACATTTGTTGGGTTGAATACTCTGAGATTTAGTGTATATGAGGTGGTAACAAATTTCAATAATGGACAAAAAGGGAAGTTCATGATATTCTGGAAAATGTGTGTCAAGGCTGGGATAAATTGTATAAGAGTGATGAAGATGTTGAATAAAAGGCGTTGGATAAAAATAATTGGCGTTGGATGAAAATAATTGGCGTTGGATAAAAATAATTGGCGTTGGATAAAAATAATTGGCGTTGGATAAAAATAATTGGCGTTGGATAAAAGATGTTGGAAAAAATAAAGATCAGACAACAAGTACATGTGTTGAAGAGGAGACTGAGGACCAATTTGAAAAGGAAGACGAAAACACCCCGTCTTAGGCTCCAGGACAGTACCAAAATTGTGTGGTTACTAACTGGTTTGTTTTTCGCGATTTTCTCAAAATCAT
Organism: Nilaparvata lugens; assembly: GCF_014356525.2. Lineage (NCBI taxonomy): Eukaryota > Metazoa > Arthropoda > Insecta > Hemiptera > Delphacidae > Nilaparvata > Nilaparvata lugens. The sequence goes on along the minus strand of NC_052511.1, from coordinate 34,495,996 downwards.
ATTTTTTCAAATTTATGTACCTTTTTCTCAGAAACCATTCAAGATATCTGTTCGATTTTTTTTGCTTTGTTTCAAATGTTATTTCTTTACAATTGGGAATTCTAAAAATATCAAATTATCTTTAAAGAGAATTTTTTCCATTTGTAAATTCGTATGTCTTTTGTTGGTGGGGAGTCCCTTCCGGGAAGGTCCCACCGCCTGAATATATCATTTAAGCCGTCGATGGGCCTCACGGCTGTCATTATATATATTCCATTCATTATATATATTTTTTCAACTTCTCGTAATTTTTTGTTTTAGTGTTTTTTACGAACTAAAAATAAATGACAGGTTTGTATTTATCATTTCCACTTACAAAGAAAATGATTCTCTTTCTCATAGTGCAATCAGAATTATGATATCTTTCATGGTTTTGGAGAGAAATGTACATACATTATCATGTGAAAGGATACAGAAAAGTGCTTCCTCTTCAAGGAATTTTGGGAATTTTTGGCAACAACTGATACAGAGAAATTCTTCAAATACTAGGTCCACATTAATTATTTGGTACACCTGGACAACTAAAAAAGTTTGACTCTCCAAAACAGACACACTACCGACTGAAACACAGTATTTATCCATTAGCACTAGCACACCAAGATAGTGACAAGACAAATAACGCCTGATGATTGTTTGAATTGCACTTCGAAATCGGAATCCTGGCTAGATGGCTGCTTTCGTTTCGTTCATAATTCGTTGTACTCTCATGTAACTGTCCTGAATGAAACACCTAACACAAACCATGAACTCAAACATTCAACAAGACATGAAACTGGACACCATATAACATAATTATTTTATGAATAACTGAAGAATACAGTACTCAACACTTTCTCTAGCCAAACAAAACAAGTCAGGTTTGCCAACCTGTAATCGAATCATAATAATTCCTAATAATTCGGTCCCCGAATTATTTCTTTTTTCTTGAGCTTTGATCATCCAATATGTTATTTGTCCGAAATATTTCCCTTCTCCTATGTCAAGGGACGCGGGAGTGCTAATACTACGTGACGAAAATAAGGGAACACGTGTGTAAGGTGAGAAAATACCGTTGGAGTGGTCATATATTCTTGAGCTTTTCTCTCCTTTCAAAGGAAAGTCTGCCTGAAAGGGTTTCTACACCCTTTCTCTTGTAAGTGTTTTTGGAACAAATGTACTACATCTATCCGACGACTGAATTGTGAGACATTGAAACGGACTGGTACCGTACTAATCAAGATATCATGTGCGTGAGCCGGCTTATAGAGGGTAGATTAAATTGTTTATCAAAATAGTGTTTCAGCTAGTTAACTCCAAAAGTCGAAATTGCATTGCCTTATGAAGTGGTGAATGGTGTGTTCCAGGTAGTTAGCTTTGTAGTTCCCTTTCAACATAAAAGGATTTGCAATACGACAATATTATAGAGTAAACTACTCTGAACTTCACTTATCTCACCATTCATTGAACATATTATACATAAGCAGTATATAATTTATGATATATATAAAGCTTTTCAACCCATAAAATCTTTGAGATCTTTTATACTCTGCATGATGTTCTCGAGGGATATTTTTGATTATCGGTAAAATTCCAAGATTAAAAAAAAAAGTGAATTCGTATGGCTTTTGTTGGTGGGGACTCCCTTGCGGGAAGGTCCCACCTCCTGAATACATAATTTAAGCCATGAATGAGCCTTACGACTGTCTTACTTCAGCAGGGACCGACAGTTTAACGTGCCCATCCGATAACACGGGACTGATCCGGTTAAAAAACTTTTGGTAATGAGAGGGTTTGAGCCCGGGATCTCTATGCTGCTACGCAAGCACTCTATCCACTAAACCACGAAATACTCCTATTCCAAGACTGAGAATATGAGATAGCTAGAGAGGATGAGGATAACCAATACATTTCAAAATAGACACACAACATCCTTTCTAGAATAGAGTCCAGTGATATGTAGTAACTGTATGAAATTTAACCATGATTTCCTGAACTATTCATATTTTCCCACATCATTATTTTCCACATTCATATCAATTAGACTAACAACTATATTCCACATCCTGTTTTTGAGAAAATCTTGAATCTTGTTTATCTATTTAGGCCACTCGAAACACCTATAAAGAAGAAGACAAATTCGATTGTTGAACATTTGAGGATGAAGCTGCACGTGGCCTTGGGGATCTGTGCGCTCTTTGTCCTGTTCGTCATCCATCTCTCTCCTGCTGAGGCGTCTCCTCTCTCTCAGGATGAGTCACGCTTCATGGCTGAGATGATGAACGAAGGTAAATTTCTCCTGTCAATAATTATTCTCCACAATTTTTTGTAATGATATGAATTTCTTGTATAAGTTCAATTTTATATTATTACTCGCTTCGCTCGCCTGCATATTTTATTTGAGCTCGCTTCCTTCCGTCAAAAAGTCAATAGAGACTTTCATCCTCGATTCAATTTTATCTTATAAATTTCTGTTGAGATGTTTACATGTTTGTATTTCACCAGATCTCGAAAACGGCTTCAACGATTCTCACGAAATTCAGAACAGTAGGTTTATAATATGAAAAGGTCTTATCCCTGGGAAAACTCGCTGAAAGATATTAAAAGGATTTATTCATCCTTGGAAAAACAGCTGATAATTTCGTCGTCTGTTGATGATGAATGTGAGTAAGCTAGTGCATGTGTGTGGAACCAATACCTACTATTACTAATTAATATTAATTACTATCAAGTAATAGTAGGTATTGGTGGAACTGAGACATAATTATGGCTCAGCTGTTGAACTTTTGTAATCATTCAATCAGGTACTTGGTGCCGGTTGTACAAGAGCCGGTTAAATTTTAATCCTGATTAATCCCAGTAGAACGAATCTTATAAGCTATCTCATTGAAATGGTCTTCTCTGATTTCAATTAAAATTTAACATGCTTTTGTGAGAGAAATTTTTGCATTCCTCTGGGAATTGATCTCAATCAACTGTGATTAGATAGAGCCTTCCTGTATGAACTATGTATATATAATAAATTTCTTCTTTCGTAATAAATTTTGTATGCTTTTGTACTCCAGAGCGGAGCTCGGTACCCCGATATTTTGAATTATGTAGCGAAGTGTTGCAAAACTTCTCATTATCACAGACTTTTTCTGTTTACCAGTTTTTCCTCAGCTGGAGATTTTGTTTAAGATAATATTATTACGATAATTATTTTAACCCAGTTTGATAGTTTTTTGTACAGTTTTAAACTTTTGTACACATGGTTTTGTGAAAATTTGTGTTCACACTTTCAAGTTCATTTGTTCCTGAAAATCCTGGAGAAACTTAGGCCTACTGAAAATACCCAAAAAATATTAGGAAGACCTAATTTCAAAATTCCAACAAATTGTTCCTATAAAATTATTAATAAGCTGAAATATTCATAGAAACGCCAATTTTGAGCGTATCTTTGTCAAAATATTGAAGCCCTCTAATCGGAAAATTTCTAGACCCTAGCTAAACCTCTCTACCAAGTTTTAACGTTTTCTGTCAATCTTTTATTGAAAAAGCAGAAAAACGCTGATTTTGAGTGTATGTTTTGGCATTATTAAAAAGCCTTCCAATGGAACATTCCAATAGAAGAACCTGTTCACCAAATTTGATTTTTTTTGTGAATCAGTTTTCGGAAGAGATGAGAAAACGCAGAAAAATACTGGGAAACACCTGATTTTAGCTGTATCTTCTGCGTGATTGAAAAGTCCTGAAAAAACATTTTCTTTACCCTAGCTGAACTTCTTCACCAAATTTCAACATTTTTTCCCATTGAGTTCTTGAAAAATCTGAGAAAACGCAGAAAACTCGCTTGGGAACGTTTGGAAAAAGCTGAAAAGCGCCTATTATAAGGTGTATATATCTATGGCGTGATTTTGAAGGCCTCTCATCTCAAAATTTCCACACCCTATCTTGACCTCTCTATCAAGTTTGAACGTTTTCTGTCATTTTTTTTATTGAAAAAGTAGAAAAACGCAGATTTCAGGCTATGTTTCTTATTTCAAAGCCCTTTCAATAGAATATTGAACTCCCAAGACAAAATTTCTAGACCCTAGCTGAACTGTATCAAAATGGAGCTCTTATATCACGTTATTTTTGTATCACAAATTGGATAAATTTGTTTCAATTATTAAAATTATAATTACTTTATTGATCAACGGGAATTAAATAGGCCCATACCATCCTCGGTAAATTAAATATATTTATGCTAAATTTCTGAATCTAATGATGTAAGTACTTCAGACGAGATGATGCATCAAGCATATATATTTCGTATTCCGTTCATGCATAAGCCAGTCTCTCCATTTATATAGAGTATAGATAAAGATATAGAAGAAGAGTATATGGATAGAAGTATATTAGAAGATATAATTGTTGAATACACAGTTTTATCCATGACCACTCCCAAACAAAGTAGAATAAACTTGACGAATTGAAAACCTTCATGAACTAAAAACTAGAAAAACTGGAGAAAGGCCTTTATGCACCTTGGTACATTAAAAAATCTAAATGCAAAATTTCAGGTCAATCAGTCCAGTAGTTCAGACGTGATCATGCGTCATTCGTGTATTTCCCATCCCCTACAGGTATAAACCAATTACTCTCTCTTTATCATATTATAGATTATTATGTAGGTAATACTAATTCAATATTTATTGGGATTGAATAACATTATTTCATTCGTGATTATTCAAGTTTCAAATTCTGGAGATTTATTCGTCCACACTTGTCACAAAAATATTTAAAATGTTACATTTATAGAAGTAATCAGGTTTGTTTTCAATCACTTATGGATTTTAATTATGAACGTTTATAATCCATACTACTGATTAATGTGTGTGATAAGTATAGGCCAATGTTCTCTGAAGTGCAATGAATCATATGAAAAATACAATTAAAATCTTCATGAATTATTTACAGTAAGTCTATAACGCACATCAATGACAATAAAAACGATAGCCTATTCAATTCTCTATCAGTTCAGTACGAAGACCAGTCATTTTGAATATTTTATATTTGTAAGCTGCTTCACCATACCCACTTAACTGATATCACTCCATTTGATTAAATATCTTGATAAATGTATGTTATGTTATTCAAAGTCCAGTTGTGGAACAATCATCATTTTCATTAGAACTGACACTTTTGAGACTCCAATGATGATTTGAAAAACTTGCTTCACAGGAGAAAGTATCAGAACTACTAAAACAACAATTTCATTTTATTGTTGATACCGTTCCTGTATTACAAGACTATGGCAATATTCTAAAAATGTCTAAAGTTGAAACAAATGTTAGAGTGTTTCATAGCAACCGGTTGCAGCAGCCAAAAATAGTTGATTGTATTCAACATTTTTCAGCTAATCAAGTGACTCAAACAGGGTTAACCAAAAATTGTACATTGGATGTAAACCAAACGTGTAGTTCGAGTGCAATTCCAAAGCGCTCAAATTATCATTAACCAGACCCCCGATCATGGAATGTGACTATTGACACTTCGACTGTTATTTGCAGTGAGTGATGATCTTGAGCGATCACCGAGGGCTTGGATGTTGCCAGCATGGAGTGTTGCAAAATGGATCCGTAAAAAATACAAGAAACATCGTAATCGTTACCGTGGCTGAACATTGATCAACATTCCAGAAAAATCTGAATCATGAAACTTGGACTATCTACAGAGAACAGGTTATAAATAATGTCTAATGCATGAACTGTGTTATTTATTTCATCACCCCTGACAATCATATGAATTCTGAATATTAGTTGAATATCATAAAAAATGTACTGGAGAGAAAAGAGGTGAATCTTAGACCCGCTCACACAAAGCCTATTGAATTTTCTCCGTGATTAGTAACACAAGAACCAATCTGAGATGCCTTCTCTTATTGAATCTTGTGGATTTAATCATGGTTAGAATTCAACAGGCTTTATACGTTTTTACTCATCACGTAATGTTTATAATGGATTGTAAGTGAATAACTCAGATTCAATATTCTATTTTCTTCATCTGGTATAGCCAGCGCATCTCATCACGATTTTATTACTAGTACACAATGCTTCCACAGACTGTATCACTCACATGAAATTTTTCATAAAATAACTAGTAAACCCCTGGGTTAGAGAACTCGCACATGAACTGTTGTATTGATCTTTGAAATCAACAACTTACAGAGTTGATGAAAATGATGGGGAACTGAATAGCAGAAGGAAATTTTAAGAATGAAGCTGCCAAAAAATTCGCCTAAACCGGGAATCTAAGCCGGTAACTTCCCAATTTCCTTCTGGGGAATATATCACCGGGATATAATGACGAAAATATCGCCTAAACTGTTTCCATAATTTTCACAGACCCTGTAGGCCTATGTGAAACGATAGAACTTTGTAATTTACTCCGTATGGGTGAATAAAGTAGTATCAAAATTCAAAATCCCTAAACTAGAAATAGGAGCAACTGCTATCACAAGTAATATATATTGTCAACTAGCCGTCAGGCTCGCTTCGCTCGCCATATCCGTCTAGCCAGGGGGCTGGACCCCCGACTGGATCGTTCAAGAATGAGATCAGCAAGCTCGCTTTGCTCGCCTGCATTTTTCATTAGAGCATTTTTATCATATGTTAGGACAATCCTGTCAGGGGTTCAGACTAAACGTGAGGCTAAACGGATATGGCAAGCGAAGCGAGCCTGACGGCTAGTAATATAATATTCCCAGGATTGAAGTAGCAGTGCCCAATCAATTTTTCCGCGATAAATGCATTTAAATCTTCAACTTGGTGCCAACCTAACAAAGTCAACTCAACTTAATGCCAACCTGACAAAATTATTAATTTAGTTGCCAGTTAACAAATATTTCGAAGAGGTACTCTATCTAGATTATAGTTCTATAGTAACATATGATATGGAAATTTCAATTATAATATTAAGAGATTGGGAGAAGAAGAATATACATGCTAAAAGACGAACTTTAAACCCTTAAAAATAACCCTTAGAGTTAAAATATTGCTAAAAGATTTCTTAGTGCGCCTCTAAAGGGCCAACTGAACATACCTACCAAATTTGAACGTTTTTGTTCCGGTAGATTTTTAGTTATGCGAGTGAGTGAGTGAGTGAGTGAGTCAGTCAGTCAGTCAGTCAGTCAGTCAGTCAGTGAGTGCCATTTCGCTTTTATATATATAGATTACGCATATGCTGAAGACAGACATTAAAGAAAACGAGTTTAGTAAATTATTAAAAGTTGTGAATTAAGTTGTACATTAATCCGCTGAAATTATGTGTCAGCGCATAAACGACACTGTGTGATAGCTCCCAAATAGCATAAGCTATTTCAATTGAATGGAAAAATAATAATTGTAGAAATTGCATGCAATTATTTATGAAGCTGACTAAATGATAGATCACAACAATCTTTTTTCTTATGCATTCCCAATGCATAACGCACTGTTATATCATTTAAAAGGACGAAGGAGTGAGTCAATATCATTGTCAATGATAGTTGATTTGTGAAATGGTTCGAAGAATAGATAAAGTTTAAAGTTTTAAGCTAATTGACCAACTAGTTCAAAACTTATTGTCTTATTGGCCTAAAGTCAAAAGTGAGATCTTGCTCACGCCTGTTCAATTAACATTTGAATATTTCCACAGAACAATAACAATTTATTGATTTCCATCTATATCATGGTGGGCGGCCACTGGCCACTAAGTGTGAGGGCGACTACTTTAAAACCGAACTTCTCCAAATACCATTCTTGAGGTTAAAAATCGCTCTCCGGTGGTTCGAACTTATCTAAAGCTGTAGGTCCACCCATCTTCCATCATCATCATCCATATCATTACCCACGCACAAGCCTGGAGTTCATGTAGGTATCATCCGAAGAGAAAAAAGATTGCTTATGTGTAAGTGGAAAGTTGATAGACGATATTTGAACAGGTCCAGACATTTTTGACCTCAATTTCATTTCACAACCCCTGACTATCCTTTTTAAATGCTTTGATCTGATCAAGAAGGATTTATTCAGGGACTTTGCCATTATAGTGTATTCCGTTTGAGTACCACTTCAGACCCTCGTCATGAATCAAGCCGGGCGAAACCAGCAAAAAGTTGTCACTTCGGTGAGGACCGTACTCATCCTACTCAGCCATATGCGGTCATCTATTCTAGCAGCTACCTCTGAATAATTATTACGCTCTCTTATTCACTGCTCTGTCATCCAAACAACGCACTGTGGGTACAGCACTTCCTACTACTTTATTCTCTATCATCTAATCAGTTTTATTATATATAATACTTTTTTATTCCTATAATTCCATCAGTATCATTTAATCAAGTCCTAATTTCTCAAGTGTATGCATTCAATATAAACTATTGTCAAAATATTATAAAGACAACTCTACATCCAGGCTATCATCACACGAATGAGGAGAAACAACGAACACATAAGACTGGCAGATCATAACCATCAAACAAAGCAGAGAAACACGAGTTCGATTGCACCAATGATGAACACTACATTTGGGAAAAGAAACTACATATATTTGGGACCAAAAATTCACAATTCAATACCAAGTTAGGAACAATTCAATAGACCAATTCATAGTTAGTTTTGGAGTAGAAAATTGTGAAAATTTAGTTCGACTGTAAATATTCTAGCTATTCATTTTTCATCCTTTTCCTTTATTAGTTTTTCATTTTTCAAAATAAACTTTGTAATTATTATCCTTTATAGAACATTGATATTTATCATTACTAATTCCATAAGTTTGTATTATCAATTTTTAATAATTTCAATATAAAAAAACTTCAATCCTATATCGTTCCTATATTGTTCCTTATCGCAACAAGCAACTAATAACTCTAACCCCAACACTTTCAGGAGTATTCATAAGCTTACTTTTAAAATACTGATCAGAACTTGTTATTTGAATTGGATTCCTTCAACCTTATCATTTTTATCCAATGAATAAAATTTATATTATGAATTAATCTTATAGCAGTTTATGATTCTCACACGAGAGTGAACGCCAATGTTTGAATAAGAACAAAACAAAGTTGATGGTTTTGCGAAGTGCAAGAGAGAAAGTGAATAATTTGTGGTGTGGGTCCCGACAAAACTGAATCGCACAGTAGCAACGTAACCAGACCATAGAAGGTGTTATTTCAAATCTTTCTCCAAGTGTTTTTATTTTCTGTCAGACCTTGCAGTAAGGAATAGCATTTTTGGGACCAGAGATATTGGCCCTCGTATCTCGTAGAGTGTCGCAAAATACGAGAATTAATTATTATGGTGCGATTTACTCGCTGCGAAATTGAACTTTCCAACATTTATTGCCTGTTCACCCACACACTCTCTCACTCCCTCCTTGTTCCTCCCTTTTCGTTACTTCACCTTTCTCCTCTCTCGTCTTCTTTTTCCTTTCTTTTCTACCTGAATTGATGGGTTCCCACGCGCCTTTAAAACTTTTACCAGCGCATCACATGACACATCATAAACTTTGTCGTTTTTTCGGCGCTATCCTCTACACACAGCGATGCTTTTGTACGCTTCTCAGCACAATCTTGCAAATGTATTGCTCAAAACATGACAGCACAATTTCCTTTCCAATGCTATCTCATTTGAAAACACATCATGCAGAATAATTTATCCATGTATCCACATGTTTGTATGCCTTTGTAGATTATAGTTCACTCGAACTTTACTGAACTGAAGTCACTCTGCAAGTCTGAAGATACAGTTTGTTGATAAGTAATCCGTTATCGTAGCCTAAGAGTTCTTCACATTAATAAAACACTTCAATGTTCAAATAAGTGATGAATTTTAACATATGAAAATATGATACCACATGAATTTTGACGAACAAAGTATAGATTTTCTTTATTTTTCGAGGTAGGCTTCATTCAAGAAGGATGTCATTTTCAGGCCCAATAGACTACATGTTGTGTGGAAGCTATTTACATTGTTGAATTTGATTGAATAGGGCTTGTCTTGCATTATTTTTCAAGTTTTGTCGATTCACACTCAAGGTTCAATTCATAAAGGCTTGTGGGAATTAGTCGGCACGGAGTAAAATAAACTAGAAAGATTCTAATTCCATATTTCAGCTTCGAAGACAAACATATTATTATCAATTAATTCGTGGAACAAAGAACAACGAACTAATAATATTAAAAATGAATTCAAGGACTTCAAACAATGAAACCAGTCAGGTTCGGATTCATGAGAGTCTTATAAAAATGTTTGACTCTGGGATCACAGAAGCAAAGATATCAAAGTAAGAAGAAAGTAATTTATTAACGCCTTGAAACACCTTAGCATAGGACTGATAAAACTGAGTTCCATGTTTCTGCTGCCGTGCTAGTCATTTACCGTGCTTTTACAAAAGAAAGTGGGAATTTTTTTTTCTTATTTGGTGTAGCTTGAAGCGCATTATTGCACATAATAAGAATCTCAAGTCTGGAACCAATTATTGTCAAAGAACATTAGGAGTTGAGAAAAACATTGGAGGCGAACGTGTTTTTCCTTAAATAATACACGTTCAGGCTCGGATATCTCAAAACTCTAGGAGAGTCGAAAAAGTTTGTTGAATTCATGTTGTAGAAAATTATGAGAGCTTTCAATTTTGTATGGGATAGTCATGTCCGTGAGGCGAATATTTTTTTTTAGTTATATGCCAGAAAGCAAAAAAATTGTACCTTTAAACCATCCCAACCCCTTAAGCACAATGAGTATGGGTGGGGACTTTTGATTTGTTCACCTCCTTACTACCCTAAACGGAACTGCGGGGTCAAAAATTGTAATACCTTCCAAACTTTTCCCTCTATACTTCGTTGACTGGACTAACATAAAAATGATGAGGATAATAAAAGTGGAAGAATTTTTTGTTGAAGATTTTTTGTTTATAACTGAAAAATAATGTAATGTAATCCTTTGACTTATTATCACACAATGTATAACACTTTTTTGGAAAAGTTGATTGTGCTGGAATCAAGAGTGATACAAAAAGAAGGATTTGCAAACTTGATCGGGAGTGAGATAAATGACAATAAAAATTAAAAACTGATATTTAAGTGTTTGCTAACCTTAGTTTGCAGCATTGCTCTAATGGAGTTGGAGTCAACAGGGCTGCTGAATTCCTCACAATCCAGAGAGCCTGTAAGCTTAATATGATTGTGAGAAAGGGTGGAAATGAGAGCGTAGACCTTTTCGATAGAATCAGTATAAGAGTGGCAACAGTGTGCTCCTATTTTTATATTATTGGGGATAAAATCGGTCATAAATCCCTGTGTTGTAAACTAAGGTTTTCACAAACTAAACATTATGAAAATTAGAAAGAAGTTTATCTTCTGACAATGTAATATGATTGAATGGGAATAGATGTGGAAAGAGAAAAAGAAAGAGCAGAGTAGTATGAAAGAGTGCTATTCTGTTACTCTTTATAATCAATAATAGTCTTCTAAAAGCGTTGATCATGGGAGGCAATAGAGCTGGTTTCGTGGCTTCACCAGTCACATCTTGTTCTTGACATCGAACTTCAATTTGTGTTTTTCATTACGGAAAAGTACCAGAACATCACATCCAACACAACTGTGAAAATTGTATTATGTTTGAGAGAGTTTGAAATCGATAATACGAAAAAGATTAGTTGATTAATGAAAGACTAATGAAATCGAGAAAAGCTTTGATCATGTGAATTTGTGTCAGAGTTGAATTTAAATAGAGCGATTGTATGTGGGGAGAGGTTGAGAGGGAGTGAGAACGGTCGAAGAGAAGAGAATAATTTATTTGACTGCCAGTAGCTGCGGATATCCGTCCAAGATGCCGTGGCCGGCTCACTGCTCTGCTGTGTTCTGTCTGTGCCCGGGCCGAGACGAGCCACTAATGGAGCCAAGATTAATGGACGTCTCCCGAATTCAGCCCTCAAACTGAGTCTCCAGTCTTCATTCAAGACTTGTTTGTTCCCACACTGGAGCCTGATAATTCAACATCATTATTATTATTACGATCATCAACAGTGTAATGGGATTTTCAGTAAAAATGATCCCCAGTGATGAAGGAGCGTTGCGAAAAGATGGATTTTGACTACGGGAGATGAATAATAATTTCGGAGCGATGTGGGATGCCAAGTTTAGCAGCTTGACCCGGAGTTGGCCTAGAAAGGGGCGCAGACGTTGACAGCCGTATTGAACGGGTTGTAAGTAATGATATACCGTATTACATTGGAAGATACAGTTGTGAAGCTGGTGATTTATGAGTGAGTATAGTTGAAACTTCATTATACGAAGGAACGATTGAGCCTAAAGTCATGCAAGATATCATGAGTATGGAATTCCAATATGCTTGGGATTATGGTTATGATATTATTATGAGTAGTATTGAAGATGAATGATTTCTGATTTCATTGACCTCGATTGCTTCCTGAAAAGTTGGAATTGAAGAAATATTTCTACACAAAAATGAAGCTCCAGTTACAATTACAAATTTGCATAGATACAACGTTTCCAAATTTTATAATATACTCTTTTGTAATATATTTTCACTTTATTAATATTCTCACACTGGAGAATGGTGTAATGGTTTTGATTGGAGCTCAACATTTTCTCCCCAAAGTGATCCAATGGAGACTAGCCTATTATTCATTTGGGACTGTGTTATATATTACCTAATCTCAGGACAAAAATAACACAGGGAATGCCTTATTATTTCTCTTCCAATGTCATTCACATTTGATGTCATTTGTACAATTTTATGAAGAATGAATTAATCATACAATGGTATTGCAATGGTATAACATGATTCATTTATTTATTGAAGTAGTGCAAAGCCTAAAATAGTGAATTTTAAGGACTTCACCTTCCTCTAAAGAAATATTGAAATATTTTCATCAAAGTTGCTTTTCATTGGAAGCGATTCAGTATAATCATGAAGAAAGCGATTGTTCACTTGAAATGGTATAGGAGAAATATAATTATTATTTGAAGTGATAAATCTGTATTGTGTTTCAAATGAGATTAGCGTTATCTGACTGCTCACTTCAATTTGGTACACATCAACAACAAAGGAATGGGAGTAACCGTTAGATTGAGACTGAAAGAAAGGAGGAAAGAATTATTTTCTCATTTGACTTGATAATAACAATAATATTTATGATAATTATGTAGCAATGGAAAGGTTGTATCAATTGTACGTTAGTTGAAACATAATATAATTTTCACAAAATGTTTAATATAAAGAAATCAAGCTCAAAGCTAATTATTCATATTATGTATGAAGAAGATACAACCTACACATTTCAATCCTGGGAAAGCGAGTTTCAATTATTGAAAAGCTACAATTAAGAGTAATTGAAACATAATCTCAATTTATCACTGATTGGTGATGAGGTAGTTTTATTCATGATACTCGTCTCTCCCTCAAAAGTAGAAACTGGTTATTTGAATCCATCAGTGTATATCAATTTGATAGATTTACGACAGAGAGACTTTCTGCGACTGCGCAGTGCATGAGAGGGAAAAACGGAAGTTTGGCGGGAAATTCTTGGGAGCGTATGTTCGGCGGACGCATTTTCCGCGCAAATCAGTTGTCGGTGGGTTCTGGCGGGAATATCTCGGTCGGAGTGGGTGTGAAACACAGTCTCTGAAAACCTCGTGACTTCGTCTGCGATCTTCGTCAACCAGGTAAACACGTGATTAGAAACTTTTCTAGCTTTTATTCTTCTCATCACATTCAAGAATCAACGGTGATGAATCACCTCATAACAATCCTTATAAAATACGATAAATACTTCTAAAGAGTACACTTCATAGAAGTCCACTAAACTTTTCAGTGTTAAGTGATGATGCTTTTAGCCGCTAAACGCTGATGAATGAATTTTGGGACGTTTTTTCATATGAAATTTCATGTTTCTGGTTAATTGGGATGAATGGATAATTATTACGTGAAATAAAATTATTTTATTATTGAAACAACCCAAGATGATTGGTAATATTATGTTATCCAAGCAACAACAGAACAATATAGAGAAAAACAACGATACAATATGAAACATCGAACAATGGACGTTGTAAAACTTAATTTTATTAGACAGTTCCTAATTTCCACTTTACAAATTCTCAATTATTGTTTTTTTTTTTTTTTGGTAAAATCTCTATTGTACAATTATACGGGAAAGTTTATAAATCATTGTTCGCACGTAAACTCTATTCTATATGAATGCAAATAGTGAAATCAATTAATTTAGAACAAAGTTCTTAAAGGCAGAGAAGTCGTATATCCTATTCCTTACGATAAGTGCAATAGTGGTGATATTGAGAATTTGTTATTTTTGAGTGATAAATATTAGTTTGCTTGCTTTATACTGTAGTCTCTTGGCCCAAACGTTATTTCCATAAGAAATGATATGATGATGAGAGATAGAAATATCTAAACATTTATTGATGGAGAAAACGATGAATAATTATTGAACGAAGTAATTTTTTAAAAACCATTAGCATTAGCATTGAACTCAAAAGAACAAAAGTACATTGACTCTGTAAACGTGTGAGGAATTCCATAATAATATTGGAAGAACAATAATATTGCTTCAATATAACAGAATTATATCATCAAAAAAAAAAAAATTATTTTGACTATTTCAACCTTCGAATTCCGTATTTGATAGAGTTCTGATTGAGTGTGGAAACCTATTATATCAATTCTTTAATCTCTATAACACGTTCTATCCTTCCTGTTATTTATTTATTCTATTGTTCGTTCAAACAAACATTTTTTTCTATTGTACTTATACGACCTCATCAGCATCAACATCAATCGTACATTTCAAAGTAAATTCTAGACCTGTTCAATAATTTAATGCAAGCCCAATTTTCCAATTACCATCTAGCTGACCGACAATGGAGAAATAACAATGTTGTTTCCAGATACAAAATCTTTCTAGAGATGAACATACTACTTTTTCAACACTGTGTTATCCTCCACAATGTATTTGTGAATAGACAATCACTAGCCAGATTGTACCTATAAATAATATGGAGAATTATTCAGTGAATTTCAGAACTGCTGAATTCCCCGAGCTGAATCAGCTTTGCCACTACTAGGAACACCATTATTCATTTGGGAGCTTAGTGTGAACAACAATGCTTCATAATCCTCTTGACGTATTTTCGCGAGATCTCCGTCCCCGTGTTCAGGAAAATCCTTGGAAGGATTCATTTGCTCCCCTGAGGAAAACATTAATTGCGCCACATTTGCGTAGGCCGGTGTAGGAGAGCGTTCTAGTGGGAATTACGTGGGTGTCCCAGCCCCAGCATAATTCAAATAACATTTCAACAAAATATAATTTAACTAAAACAATCGACAAATTGCAAACATCAACAAGTGTTGCCTACTAAATGTGATTCCCCTTATAAAACTGAGTAATAACGAATCTCTCCATGGTTGGGAAGATTCAATGTCTTCCCATAAAAAGTGTAGATGATTGCTTATTTGCGATATTCCGACTTTGATACCTTCTTCTCTCTTAAGAAATAATATTCGAAATTGGTCAATATTGGATGTCATTCTCATTATTTTCGCGATATTAATGATAGTAATAATAATATCATAATTTATTGGCATGATGTATTGTATGAGCTATATACAAACTTTGAGCGTGAATGTTGTATTTACGGACGCTAGTAGGTGAAAATTCATTGATATCTGTGAATTTGATTCATATTTAAAATCGTTTATGCAAGCAAAGAGATTGTTAACCTGTGTACATTGTACACATGCATTACTAAGTATCAATACTAAGGTATTAATAGAATCACTTCACTTATATGGGCTACTTTATTCAAATTATCAATAAAAACAATGTAAAACTTGTAGTACCCTTCTATTAAAACATTTTAAAAACTTTGAAACATCTTAACGACTAGTTTCGACCCACTTCGGCAACTTTCAAGTTAAAATGTAAAAATAAACAAGTTTATACTATAATGAAGTCCACGTTATAATGACAGTATTTGATTAACTCTGGTGTAACTTCTGGTGTAATTCTCTGGTGATTAATTCTTATCTCCTTGTCTATTATTCGAAGAAGCAGGTGGTACTATCTTTCTCTAGCTCCACAACGATGCCAAATCTGTTTTTGACAATGTGGAAATATAATTAGTTAAGGCAGAGAATCGGCAACACTGTTCTCCTATGTTTATCCACTGTCATAATACGTTGACCTCACTATAGATAATGTTCATATGCTTATTTTCTTATAAAAATATTGTTTTTATTATCAAGTATTAATACTTGAGTATTAATAGTAGTAAGTATTATCTTACTGCATCTGTACAAATACAGATAAGCATACAATCAGCTGATGAAACACTTGAGGCGTGGCATAGAAATCTGTAAGTTGCTCAACAGGAAATCAAGCTTTTATCTCGAAAGAAATGTGAAGGTAAAAGTTTATTGAACTTGAAAATCATGCTCTAATTGGTAACCTTCACAATTTTATTTGACGCTCCAACACAATCTTTGGGAACCAAAGACAAAACAGGTATGTTCCTTTTTTAATTGCGCGTCGACGTATATACAAGGTTTTTGGAATTTTGCATATCAAGGATAAAATAAAAGGGAAAAGGAGCCTCCTTCATACGCCAATATTATAGTAAAAATCAGACTATGGAATCATTCATCATAAATCAGCTGACAAGTGATTACACAGATGTGTGGACAAGCCAGTCTATTGCTGTATTTCCATTCACTTGTGGATGAGAATACTGCGTGAGGTCTACTGTTCACAGAACTACTAGTTATAATTAAAATGTCCATTATGTTACTATAATCTAGAGAGAGTACCTCTTCGAAACAGTTGTTAACTGGCAAATAAATTAATAATTTTGTCAGGTTGGCATTAAGTTGAGATGACTTAATTAGGTTGGCACCAAGTTAAAGAACCAATTGAAATGCATTTTTCGAGAACAAATTGATTGTGCACTGCTGCTTCAATCAGAGCTATTCCTGAGAGTATAGATAATTTTTATTTTTCATAAAACAAACTTTTATGACGGGAGTTGCTTCTATCAATTTTGATCATATTCTATCAAGACTAATTTTGTTTGTATATCCGACAGATCGCCAAAACTGCTTAAACAATTTCGATGAAATTTGCAATAATTCAGTATGATATATGAAAGGTATTTGAAAACTTCAGAAGTGTCCGTTGTGGAATCTGTTTGTAAAGAATGAGGAAATTCGGTCAAAATTCAACTTGAGCGAAAGAAAGGGGTTATTTATTAAAACGGCTAAATAGCTGTTGTTGCTTTTCCTAATGTAAAAATATCTTCTATAGAAGTGAGGCACTTCTCCCAATTATTCTCAAACATTGATTGTTTTACCAAAGAAAATAGACGGTAGCCTTCGATAAAAATATTGGAGAATATGCATAACACTTCGTTGACTGTCAGTATTCCTCATTAATAGCATCAATGCTCCCCATTCAAACACTATTAATTCTGACACTATGATGTGAATCTAACTATAATTTGTTTACTTTAGATCAGATAAAGATAATAATATTAGATGATAATATAATAGATAATGTTGATGATCGCTACTGTTTCAATTTTAATCATGTTTGACTATTGCTTTTGATGCCAGCTGTTATCATTAGGTATGTGAAATAAGCTCTCATTGAAAGAAATCATAATCATTGAAGGCAATTATACTAAGAAAGCAATTTCTGTTTGAATATATGTGTGTTTGTGGATATGTATGTATGTCGGACGGATCTCGAAAATGGCTCTAACGATTTTGATTAAATCAAGAATATAGTGGGTTTGCGACAAAAAAAATTATTTTGGAACAGGTCTCAACTCTGGGAAAATTCGCAGAAGTTCTTTGAGAGAGGATTATTTGTCCCTCAAGTAGCAGCTGATCAGAAAAAAGTTTTCCATAGTCTGTTGAAAACGTAAGAGAGTGTGAGC
The DNA here is from genome assembly GCF_014356525.2 of Nilaparvata lugens. NCBI lineage: Eukaryota > Metazoa > Arthropoda > Insecta > Hemiptera > Delphacidae > Nilaparvata > Nilaparvata lugens. The sequence continues at coordinate 34,478,007 of NC_052511.1, read as the reverse complement.
AAATGAAAAAGATTATAATAGCTGTAGTTTAGTTACCAATTTTGGCGACCTTTTTTCTAAACATTGCTGTATTCATGGAATATCTGGAAGAATTGATTCAGAAAGTGACCGGATGATAGCAGAAGAAATTTAAAATCGATCTCTCCAAACATATGGTAGTTGAATGTATTGCTTATTGTGAGGTGATAGAAATGCGACTAATTTCTTCAGCTTCTGTTGTATTGGTTCCACTGTCGATCTACGAGTTGCAGCCAAGCTTTGAAAGAGCCAGTTGCACTGTCTGTTAATTCATAATCCGTACTAAATACCACGAGAACCAATCAGAGAAGCCTTCTATTAAAAAATTGCCGTGATCTAATTAATTCTCATGAAATTTAATCCTGATTGGACAGGCTTTCTGTGCTACTGGGCCTGATATTTTCATGTTTCAAAATCAGCTAAAAACTAAATCAAAAAATAAACATAATATTCCATCAGCTGCTCCTATTTCCTTTCATGAGAATGAAAGGATTGCATGCCACTAGACGAACCTATTGATATTGGTAGATCACAAGAAAATACTAAAGTTGTCAATTTAGATAGAAATTAAATTGAGTTACATTTTAGTTCACATCCAAATTTTCATCCCTAAGCTTTTGGTTTTAAGTTAAGATCAAAGGAAGAAATCATACAATGGTGGTCAATAATCATAGTCAATAATAATTGGTTGAATACACTCTATTCAGATTTATGCAAATTCACATTAAAATGATCTCAATTTAATATTTATTATAGTAAAGTTTAGGACATGAGAAATCAGCCACAATATGTTATACTAACTATTATGAATGACCTCTTATGTATGAATGGACTTCCATGGAAGAAAGAATCAGTGGATTGGCTGCTTTTACATATTTGGATAAGTGAAACGAAAAATAAGCGACATGCTATGCCAAAAATTCCAGAATAAGCGAGAGATCCATGGATAGGCTACCAGAGTCATCATATTCCGAATCAACTTGATTTGGAATTCAATGATCAATTGCATCAAGCAAAAACAGAAATATTGAAATTATTATTTACCAATGAATGAAGTCGAGGACTACTCTTAAGCCCCGCCCAATATTCTACAAAATTCGCTGCAATTGGACTACTTTTGTACAGAGCACTTCCAACACATTAATAAATTATTCAAATGATTTGACTCAATAATTTTAATGCCAAGTTGTGGCGTAATCTCAAAAACGATTATAACAATTTTGGTAAGATTTAGATAATAAATAATTCTATCTTTTAATTTCCGTAGCGAAGCACGGGTGCCCTGCTAATAATATATGTTATATAGCTTGAAATTCAGCAACTCTTCAAAGTGAAAACTTGAGTAATTTTGAAGTGACCACCAAACCCCTTCTCTGCTCTAATCATTATTTATGAGTACGTGGTAATGTATGTTATCAAATCCATTTCATCCACTACTTCGCCAGCTTAGCGTGGTAAAGATGAATCCTAAAGCTCGCTTCCTAGTCATTGATCATTCGGGAAAAAGAATAAATCGCTATCTGGGCTGTAAAAAGAGTGAAATTGGGGTGGCTCTGAATCAGCCTTTGACCCGGACACTACAGAGTACGATACCTACTCGCATTGGGATGCAGGGGAACCTTTGCCTTAATGCTCTTCATATATCAGGAAGCCAGCCAAAGCAATCTTATGTGCTGATGTGAGCCACTTCTTCTTTATCCCATTCATTTCCTCTCTATTCCCCTTCTTCCTCCCATCCTTCTCTCCCCTTTCAAGATTCTGAACGCCTCCAATATATTCCCGCTTTCAAAGGACTCTATTGAATATATTATACGACCAAAGCTTGGAAATATTTGCTCCAAATATTGAAGTTCGTGCTTAGATTTCAAAATGATCTTGTATTTTGAATGGATCACTTTGGAACGGAAAGCTCATGATCTCTGAGAAAGTATCATGCAAGAGCATTCCATCTTTACAATCTTTACAAACACCTGAAACAATTTCCATGTTATATATATATATATATATATAACTTTAAACAGGATACACCGAACAAAGATAGATTAAAAACACTTAAAAACTTACATTATAAACGAAAATTTTCAAAGGGAGCCCAGCTCCCCAGTGAGTGGTACAGTTTATATATATATATATATATATATATATTATATATATATATATATATTAACTGGTAGTTCTGTGAACAGTAGACCTCACGCAGTATTCTCATTCACAAGTACCTGATTGAAACTATAGACCTTATGGAAATACAACAATAGACTGGCTTCTCCACACATCTGTGTAATCACTTGTCAGCTGATTTATGATGAATAATTCTGTAGTCTGATTTTTACTCTAATATTGGCGTATGGAGGAGGCTCTCTTTCCCTTTTATATTATCCTTGTAATACAAAATTTCCAAAAACCTTGTATATATGTCGACGCGCAATTAAAAAAGGAACATACCTGTCAAATTTCATGAAAATCTATTACCGCGTTTCGCCGTAAATGCGCAACATATAAACATTTAAACATTTAAACATTCAAACATTCAAACATCCAAACATTCAAACATTCAAACATTCAAACATTCAAACATTCAAACATTCAAACATTCAAACATTCAAACATTCAAACATTCAAACATTCAAACATTCAAACATTCAAACATTCAAACATTCAAACATTCAAACATTCAAACATTCAAACATTCAAACATTCAAACATTCAAACATTAAGAGGATTGCCAAACCGTCGACTTGAATCTTAGATCTCACTTCGCTCGGTCAATAATAATTAATAATAATTGCTCAAGAATGATTGAATCAGGAGTGGAGTAAACACTCCACAAAAGAACATGACATGAAGGGTCAGGGCAATTCATGCATGTATTGAGTGGAGAAGAGTGCAACACAAATTGCATAGTGAGTCAAAAACTCTATCAGTGGCTCTTGGGGGATTGTCTTCAATGAAGTGACGAGGTATGATTAGGGAAGTCTCTTTTGTGATATGATGAACAACGGTAGAAGATAATAGTAATATGACTGACTAGTGGTTTCACTATCCAGTTATTTTTTATTTTTTTTTTTTTTTTGAGAACGGAGAACTCAAGATACTGAAAGATAACAAGATTGAAGGAACAATTTGAAGGAAAATAGAACACATATCATATTTGAACATAACAGACTGTAGAAATATCATTTCCACTAAAATAAATTCAAACGTGCAGCTAAGAAACAGCTCCCCTCATCACTATTATTATTATATTATCATTCACGACACTGTATTCTCAGATGCAAGGAAACTGGGGCTGGCCAGTCTTAACTTGGCTTTTCTTGGAATAAATGGTTTGTATTCCTCTACGTAATTGATAAAGGGTAAAATTCTAAATTATTAGAAACTAACTTATTTCCAATCGACGTTGATAAACATGAAACAGTCTTCTCTGTAGTATAAAGCTATTTAGGTGGCGAAAATATATTGGAAATGGTTCAGTGGCTTTGTTAAATCTAGAATGTTTTGTACCTCTAAATTGCCATTCCGCTCTTAGTTGAAAGAAAATCACAAGAATTCCTAAGAACGGCGGAAAGCCGAGTCCCGAACGAAGAGAGAAGCTGTAGACATTCAAAACTATTCTCATTACTTGAAAGCTTGTGACGTAGCTGAGGCATCCTGGTCTGAGAGCGGCTGCCGGCTTCTTCAAAGAGGATGAGCTCAAATGAACAAAGACACGATTAGCATAAGAACAGCTAGCTGCCTTCTGCTTGCCATTGCAGTACAACACTACTTCACTGTATTTGGAAATGACGTAGACAGGCTGACATCTTTGAGCCATTTCGGATGCGGAAAGTGATTCAATATATGCATTATATGTGTGTTGCTATGTGCTGGATACCAGGCAAATTGTATTTTGTGCAGTCACTTCAAAATGGTTGAAACAATACGAGCAATTCTCTAAGGAACTAAATAACAATAGTAGAGAAGAATGCTATGTGGTTCTTGTAAGAGGATTGTTTAAGGAATTACGTCTCTCTGGCGGGAATTGTGCAAATATAGTTTACCATATCCAATTACAATCTGTATGAAGATATAATCAAGAAATTCCAAATCCTTTCACGTATTTAAAAGTTATTATATTCATGAATTATAGGAAATATCGATGAGTGACATTTTAATTCAAGATCCGGTCATAGACACATTAAACCCTGGCTTTTTAGAAAACTAACAATGCAAAATGAATAATCCATAAGAGAGTGATAGGAAAATTTGGATAATTCAAATATGTTTGTTGTTATAGGGTTATACAATACTTTCTGAATGAGTGAAATACACTATACATTGATACATTACCGTAGCTGAAAGAAATTTTTTGAATGCCATATAGCAGAAACAATTGAGTGGAAAAGCGATTCATTGGTCTAATTCGGGATTATTCAATTTGATTCCATTCTAATTGATTCATTCGGGATTATAGTTAGACGAGAAAATATTTGAAAGAATTTTCGAGCGTTTGATAGTGTATGATTCGTGTAATTGATAGGTGTCTGGAATAATGTTCCTGAAATATTTTCAGAGATTTGTCAGCTAGGGGATATAATTGTGCAAGAACTGTTCAAAAACTGAAGAAAGGCTGATTGAAGTTTTCTGGATAGTTTTATCTTTAGTCTGCAATTGACCGTTTTCACACTCACCAATTTCTCGTAAGCACCAAGAATGCCATCAGATTGGCTGATAATCATAATTCTGTTGGTGGAAATGGATCAATAGGCGGATATTGTCAGTGTTATGTGAGCGACACTATTATTAGTGAGTGTGAAAACAGCCATCGCTGATTCAACTATGAGTTCGATTGTTATTTTGTGTCTGGCATTCATTGTTTCATTCCTAGCCTCATAATCCACAAGCATGTCACAGAGATTGATGTGGGCCTGATAAAATCTCATTGTTAAATAACAATGTATTCTTATCCACAAAAGTAAGTTAACAAATCAGTGAGCGGCGTTGTTAGTTGCATCATATCTGTAATACCTGTTGTTGTAGACCGTTGTGGGCTGAATGCCTGCCGGAAAACTTGGAGCTATTTGCGTGACCTGGCAGTGTTAACGAAAAGTTTGAACGGTGCTGTTTTCACTTTTGTTAAGTGCGAGACCTCAAACAGAATCGACAGAATTGTATCGCACAGCAAACCAGCCAACTAATTACAAACAAACACTACAGTTGGGCTATAAAGTCGTAGACGAATGTTAATTATGTTGGCACAGGCTGCAAACATTCCTTGTGTGGCCACATGCGGCCATGTGCATGCAGCAATCCGAACAATCCGATAACAAGAATAAACCATGGTTTGAGCCGTGTTCAACCATGGCTGAACCACAGGCTAGCGGTCTATACTACGTGCTGACAGCCGGTCACAGGCCTAGCCGGTCACTATCAAATTGAATCAGCCGATGATAACTTCCAGACATGTAGTTGGAAATAAATTAATTAAGTTTCAGTGTCAACCAGAACAGAATTTGACCACTCATGTGCTGCTTTGTAAAATTATCAATCTGAATGCTTTTGTAAAGTTTTGTTCAAAAGCTTCAATAATTGAAAATGCAACTTTGAGTATTTGGTAGGCTAATGTAAGCCAGAATTTGATTGAATTCAAATACAATGGCTATACCATATTCATCGTTTGATTCAAAAGTGCTAGGCTTCTATAGCCTACTCTTCAAGCTCTTTTTTACATACCATGAAACTAAATTATTGTTTTGGCTTTGTGGGCTATTTCTATGGAAGCTTTACTTCCTCTATGAATCATCCTATGTTCAGGAAGCAAATTTTTATCGAATAAAAATTGGATCAACGATGCAATAAAAATCCTGAATAAATCACAAATTCGCCAAATTATTGAGAATAATGAAAAAAATCAAGTAACAATGTTTTCTCAGTGACACCTGTTAATAATAAGTTAAGGTTATTGGGAACTTGATAGAGGCGATGGAGTGAGATTTGTTATTCTTGAGGATCAGTCTTTTTCAAAACCAGCAAGGATGGTAATACTAAGGCCTCTAATATAATAAATAACTCTATAAAGACAAGCACACAGTCAATAGTAATATAAGTAGCCTACCTCTAAGTCTATGTACCATTTTATTACGCAATATTTCACCTGGCGGTTCCCATTCAGAAGTGAACGCCCCTTCAATGACCTAAATATTTCACTCGAAGTAAAATACAATATAACAGTACGTACAGGCATTCCTGTGATCTATGTATGTATGCGAATGCGTATTGGCTAGTAAAATGGCTGAAAGGGCTGCTGCTCGTTTGTACGTGACAAGTAAGGAAAGCAGGCTTCACACATTCCTTTTACAAAATTCCCTCACCTCGTCCTCTGACACCAAAGTTTCACCCCAGTTTGGAGTTTGCCGACTATATAATATAATGTACTTAGCACATATCGTACATAAACTAACGTTCATATGCACGCATACTCCTCATGAATATGTTTGCCTCTTAATGATATTGACAATGTATCAGTCATCCAAGCTAACGTGAATGATAATTATGGAAATTGCTGTATTGCTCTCTCCGCTTCAATATTGGCTTCCAGAAATACCATCATATTTATTGATGAAGAGTGGATTGAATGAGATTTATACTCTCTAGAATTGAAATAGAGGAAGGAGAGGAATCGAAGGAAATTAATTTATGATTATTATCAATGATATCACAAGGAACGATAATTGCTTAATGAATGATATCAGGGAGGAGGGAAAGTACTCCAAGATGAAGAGAATTGCACTGGACAGAGAGGAATGGAGAAGGAGGAATCATGTTTAGACCTGCCCTAGGGCAGAACACCAGTAATAATAATGATAACGTTTTGACTGGTTTGGTAACACCAGATGAATTTGAATTCAATTCTCAAAAACTCCAACACTCAGAGTTGGAGCAACAAGAATAAGATGTGTGGGGATTATTTCACTTCTTATTTTCTTTTAATAAAAACTATGTTTTCGACAGGATTTTAAAACATCAAATTATTGAACTGATTTAATCATAAGCACACATAAATTATAAGGAGGACACTTCCAGTTTTTAAAACTCTGTTAGGAGAAGCTGCCCTATAAAATTAATAAACAAAGGATCTCTAAAAGAGTGACGTGAAGACAGTCCCAGTTTGATGATTCATTTGAATTTACTCATCATTTCAATTGATCAGTACTATTAGCAAATGAAAATAAACACTTGATAAAAAACATGTTTTCCATTTCAAAAGCAGACACAGCAGCTATTCCAGTTTATTGAAATTTGGAGAAGAATGTACAGTTGAAATTAATCTTTTTTCTCTCACTTCTTCTAGGGATTATATTAAAATATATTACAAATCACGAGATGGGAATAGGATAGCGTCGATCTTCCACTATTGGATTCCTTATCACTCTATCTCCACTAGATGGAGAATCTCCACTCTATCTGGACTAGATCTTCAACTACCTAGATCAGTTCTTCCCTTCCTCAATCTTCATCTTATTCACCATTCGGATTATTCACCACTGGAACTCCACAGATCACAACATCTATATCTTATTGTGTTTAGTGAATTTTAGAACTAGTGTTTTTAAATAGTGAAGGGAGCCGAACTGTCAAGGCATACAGAATGCACTCGAATCAAAAGATTTTTCATTCAGGTTTTATCAGTTTCATCCCCATTTTTCCCGTTATGTGTCGTTCTGAGGTAGGTTCAAGGTTGGTTTGCTGCTTCCATGATGCCTCTCACTGACACGTCATCTCGCTCGCCCTCAAGTAGGTATGCTTATTTCAATAATAGTAGTAATGACACAGGTTTTTTTCTATCAAATGAGCTCCACTCTTTCAAAAAACGTTTCAAGGCTGATCACCTTAACGTCCAATCACTCAGCTGTCACATTGATGAACTCAGAGCAATCTTCCGTTTTCAGGACTTCAATATAATTGGAATTTCCGAATCATTTTTAAAGCCTAGTATTCCATCAAATCTTGTTGCATCACCTGGATATAATCTCTTCCGAAATGATAGATCAAATAAAGCATGTGGTGGTGTAGCAGTTTATGTGAAAGATGGTATAAAAACAAAAGTCTTAATCACATCTAAACAGGAGTATTGTTCCAGACCAGAGTTTATGCTACTTGAATTATCCTTATCCAGTTCTGATAAACTACTCGTTAGTATCTGTTATCGCCCACCAAAAATAGGTCATTTTACAGATTTCGAAAATGCCTTGCTTTCTCTTATGCCTTGTTATAAACGTATACTAGTTATGGGGGATATGAACACCGACTTGAACATGACAAATCGTAATTTTGACTACTTTCAACTGATTACAATTTTCTAATGCCTAAACATGACTATTTTACCTCTCGATCCAACTCATCATACTAATGAATCAGACACACTCATTGACCTTCTCATTGTTAGTGATCCCAACGAGGTTGTTGAAACAGGTCAAATCCCAGTCCCAGCTATTTCTGGACACGATTTGATCTACTGTGTACTTTCCAATAAGATACCTGAGCCAGAACAGAAAATTATCACTTATAGAGACTTCAAAAACTTTGATGAAGCCCCCTTCCTGAATGATGTGGCTCAGACTCCATGGCATCAAATTGAAGCATTACTCTCAGTTGATGACATGGTCAAGACTTTCGAGAATTGGACTTTGACTTTGTATGACAAACATGCACCTTTTGTGACAAGGAGAATTAATAGAAAACGACGAGTACCGTGGATGACTGAAGACATACCTACTTAAGATGATGGGACGCAGAGACAAAGCACATAGAAAATTTGAAAAGACATTCGACTTGGACAGTTTGATAGAGTATAGGAGCCTTAGAAATAGAGTCAAACAGGAATTACGGGACTCAAAGATTAGGTACTTGAATTCGTTCATGACAAACAATAGACAATACTCTGAATCACTTTGGCAGGGAATAAAAGAATTTTGGCTTGGCGAACAGAAATCAAATCCCCAAATTGATTCACCATTGGACAATATAAATGATCATTTCGTATCACATTCCAACCAACGCAACGAAGTTGTCATTGGTAATCATATCAATGATCTTGAAGAGCAGGTTACAACCTTAGATATACCACTTATTGATCAATTCCATTTCCATCCAATCTCAGAAGAAGACACTATCAAAGCAATTCGACTTATTCATAGTAATGCCATGGGTGTAGACAAAATCCTATTAAATTTATTAAGAAAATGTTATTTGCTGTTGTACCAACCATTACATACATTTTCAACAAGTCACTTGAAGAAGGCGATTTCCCTGAAAACAGGAAGTTTGCTCTAGTTCGCCCTCTAAATAAAGCTGCATCACCCAATAAAGTTGAGGATTTCAGACCAATCAGTATTCTACCTGCATTGTCCAAAGTGCTAGAGAGACTTATTCATGCTCAAGTTGTAAAATTTCTAGACAATAGAAAGCTTCATAGCTTTCAATCAGGCTTTAGGGAATTCCATTCAACTGAGACAGCTCTCCTTCGTGTCACTGATGATATAAGGTCAGCTATGGACGAAAGAAAATGCACCATCCTCACCCTATTTGATTTTCTAAAGCATTTGATACTGTTGATCATAGAGTTCTTTTAAATAAGTTGGCTATTCTTGGTTTTAGTCACAACTCCCTAGTTTGGTTCAAATCCTATCTCTTAGGTAGGAAACAATGTGTTTCTGTTGGTGACAACAAGTCAAATTGGAAAAACGTTATGCATGGAGTACCACAAGGTTCAATTTCAGGCCCTCTCCTATTCACTTTGCATACTAATGACCTTTCTTCCATCATCAAGCTCTCCAGCTTCCATACTTATGCAGATGACCTTCAAATTTATTTAAGCTGTCCCATAACAAAAATTAATGGAACAGTTGGGATAATGAAACAGGATATCAATTCGATAGTTGAATGGACAAAGAAAAATGGCCTCAAGCTTAATCCCATCAAAACACAACCCATTATAATAGGATATTCTCGTCCTCTGAATGATATTGACCTTGAATCAATTCACAAAATCAGTGTAGATATGGTAATGACATTCCTTACTGTAGCTCAGTTGGAAATTTAGGCATTATTATGAATAATACTCTTGACTGGTCAGAACAAGTGAACAAAACTTGTAAAAAGGTATTCTCAGCTATGCACACATTGAAGAAAATGCACGATATTCTCCCTAGAAACATCAAATTATTATTGGTTCAATCTCTTATCTTCTCACATTTGATGTATTGTAACTCTGTTCTCAACTTTAAGCAAGTCACTCTGAATGATAAACTACAGCGGTGCCAAAATTATTGTCTACGTTTAGTCTACTCTCTACAACGCCATGATCATATCACCCCAGCCCACATTGCTAGTTCAACATTGAAGCTTCCCGATCAAAGACGTTTTCGAATAGTCAAGCTTGTTAGAAATATCTTGAAATACGGAAATCCGAGCTATTTCAAAGATGATTTCAAATTTGTTTCTGAAGGTAGGAGGATAGATGCTTCAAATACAAGAACCAGAGAAAGTTCTTTACCCAACCATCGAGCCACTATTTTCACAAAATCCTTATCCTTTTTAGTCAGTGGCTGTCGTGCATGGAATGCACTTCCTGTTTCTATCAGGTCCATCGAGAGCCGAGCGAGCTTCATCCTGACTCTAAAAAATCATTTTCTTAGTCTATATTATGTAAATTCATCTATAATTTTGCTTCTTTGTAAGCTATTGTATATAAGTGTGAAAGCCAGTATATATTGTAATCTACATAAATGAAGTACTCAATCAATCTCTCACTCACTGTCTCTATTTCTCTCTCTCTCTTCATGGTTACCCGGTCGTGTGTTAATGAGAAGGATATTTTATACCCTTCTAAAAGAATCGACAATTTTTGTTGAAACACTGCCGATTTATTAAGTGACATCACATTATTATATTATCGTTATTCTAATTGCATTCTATATTTATTCTCATTGATTAGTTATTTATACTTTGTGAAATTCGTTGAACAACTATTTTTTGAACAACTATAAGTAATTTGAATGACGTAGCCATACAAAACAATTAGACAACCTGAGTGTAGAAATTACTAATCTTAAACGCGATAACGACAAGCTTAAAACCGAGTTAAATGACTCTCTACAGTATAGTAGGTAAAATAGATTAGAAATAGCTGGCTTGCCGATTAATAAAGGGGATTCGTCTGCTGTATTGAAAAAACTGTTTGCTTTCCTCAAATACGAATTCTCACCTGATATGATTGATATGATGCATCCTCTCCCATCTTAAAAGGATAGTATCAGCAGTATTGTAGTGAAATTTGTAAGACGTACTGATGCTCTTGCTGTGTTAGAACTTAGCAAATTGGTCAGAGGTATGAAAGCTTGCAATTTGGGATTCGAATCTCAGAATCCTATTTTTATCAATCCATCCCTAACCAAATCTAATAGGCAATTGTTTAATGAAGCTCGAGCAATGAAAAAATCCCATAGTGTCAAGTATGTTTGGATACAGAACTGTAAAATACTAGTGCGGAAGGTTGACTGTGATAGAGTCCATGTTATTAATAGTAAGAGTGATTTGGATGACCTGAAGAAGAAATTTGGAACAAAGACTGAAAATTGAATTATCTAATTCTATTCCAAGAACTTTTTGAATACGAAGAATGAGTCTAATAATATTATTTCATTTCCGTTGAACCTATTATTTCAATTTTCCAATGATTTTCATTCAATTTAACATTTTAATTTTGTTTCCATGTTTTTAGTTTCTATTGAAATGTATAAAAATTAACTAATAGTTGTTACCAATGGAAAAGTGAATTTATTTTGTTGATAATAATTATGTTGTTCTTATTGTTATATCTATTTTCTTATCACAATAGTTAGATAAAGGATTTTTTTCTATTTGTAAACCATTGTAAAAAGCCTACCTCTTTCTTTTTCACTTTTTCAAATGCTCCTATCTTATTGCAGTACTTCATATTTTTTATAATATATAATATTCTAGAGAGCTTTTAACTTCAAATCATATGCGATTGCATTATAATCTTTCAACACTATAAAGTAGTCTCCATCAATTTTAGAAAAACTTTTTTAATTATTACGGAGACTTGAGGAAAATTCACGTTTTATTGTCATTCTCATGAGTCACTATTTTCTTTTTGTTTGTGTGAATGTGCGTGTGAATGTTGTTAAATTCTATTATTCCTTTTATTAAGTGCACTTAGTTTCTAATATAGTTTTGACTTTCATTTTGAACCTTAATGGATGAAACCAAAAACTGTGTTCTACTAACTAGTATTGAAGAAGTAAATAACCCTCACATTGCAAATGATGGCCACAACTTTACTATACTTCATCAAAATATTCAAGGTATTAACAGCCGCTTTGATAATTTATTATCTCACCTTAGCTGTTGGAAGATTAATACTGCAATTTTAGTACTGTCTGAGGTGTGGCTGAATACATCCGAAGAGGTATCACAATTCTATATTGATGGATATGAACAAGTTTCTAGTATTTCCATATTTACTCGTGCTACCAGCCTAATAGTTTATTGTACCACAGATTATCCAGATTTTACATATAAATTGGTAGATAACTGTGATGGTATTGAGGGTGCTGACATGGTTTATTTGCAATGTACAATTTCAAATTATGAATTTAACTTAATAAGTCTTTACAGATGGCATGGTTTTAACTTCGAGCGTTTCATTTTCAGCTTTGGTCATGTATTGGAGAAGCTAACAGCCTGCGACTCTAAAATAATTGGCGACATAAATATTAATATATTTAATAATAACAACGATATCAAATCTGATAGCTACCTTGAAATGTTAAGCTCATATGGGTTCGACCAAATCATCGATATTTTTACTAGAATTACAGATACAACCGCTACTTGTATAGATCACATATTTCTCAGGTCGCAAAATTATTGTCACTTTATCAAGGGTGCCGTAATTGAGACTTTGATAGGAGATCATAATGCCATAACCCTGAATCCTTGTAATAATATTTATCGACATAACAATATTGTACAAGAAAGAACGTTTATTGACTATGAAAGTCTGAGAAATCTATTAATGTGTCATGATTGGAGCGATGTTTTGTACCACAATGACGTTGATTATAAATTTAATAATTTTTTGAAAACTTTGCACACTTATATTAATGAGTCAAGATCAATCAAGGTGATTCAGGGTTTAAATACAGGCTTGCGTAAGCTTAGATAAGCTTGCGTAACCCTGGATTACCGATTGTTTGTGTGTGGCTATACATTCTAGAGATAAGCTAGTCAAAAAAGTAAGAAATAATCCAAATAACATGCGTATGAAGTCATCTTCAAAATATTTTTCGAAGAATATCAAATCTTGGATTAAGTCTGAAAAATATAAGTACTACTCATCAATAAATGAGTTGCCACCTCGGCAGAAGTGGTCTGTATTGAATAAGCTATGTGGTAGTTCCAGTAAAAAAACGAGAACGGTTGAGTACAAAATTGATCATGATAATACTGTTATAACTGAACATTTCGACTTAGCCAATCTGTTCAATTCTTTTTTGTTAATGTTCCTAGAGAGGTAACTGCTTTAATTTCTAATCCTTGCAATCAAGCTACTCAAGAATATAATGATTTTTTCCATTCAACCACTTCTCATGATTCCATCTACTTCGAACCAGTAACCTATGAGGAATGCCACATACAGAATCTGAGAGAAGGAAAAGCTCCGGGTGACGATGGAGTTTCCTCAAAACTTCTAAAAGCTGTCGCCACTTCTGTGATTCCGATACTTGTGGATATCTTTAACTGCAGCATCTCCAGTGGGAGATTTCCAACTAAGATGAAACTGGCCAAAGTGATTCCAGTTTTTAAAAATGGTTCCAGGTCAAAATTGAACAATTACAGGCCCATCTCATTGGTATCAGTTTTTTCCAAGATTCTAGAGAAAATAGTGAAGAAAAGGGTCATAAATTTCTTGAATTCTCACAATTTTTCCTATTGTCGACAATTTGGTTTCCGTGAAGGAATGAGCACAGAAATGGCACTTGATATTTTTATGTCTTCTATTTATAAGAGTCTTAATTCAAGGGTTATTCTTTTTGTATCTGGTTTTTTCCTGGATATTAAAAAGGCCATTGACACAGTAAACCACTCTGTGTTACTTGATAAGTTGTTTAGGGCGGGTATTAGAGGTGTGGCTAATGAATGGTTCTGTTCATACTTGAGTGATCGATCACAATATGTCACTATTGGTAGTACTAACAGTCAAGTCTTGGGAGTGGACTCTGGTGTTCCACAAGGTTCAGTTTTGGGTCCAGTATTATTCCTCATTTTCATTAATGATCGTTTCTCTGGTAAATTTCATGGAATGCAGGTCTCTTTTGCAGACGATACTGCATTGTCTTATTGTAGCAATAATAAAGAAACTTTGAATAATATCATGCAATATGATCTTGTTAAACTCCTTCTTTGGTTCAACTGTAATCGTCTTTCTCTAAATGCATCCAAGACCAAATATATATTATTTACACTATCTAATTCTTGGCAGTTACATAATCCGTTGAAGTTTCATAATAATACTTGTAATTATAATGGTTGTGTTTGTGATGTTGTATTGCAAACACAGTTCATTGAATATTTAGGTTTAGTGGTGGATGAGAAGCTCACCTGGTCTCACCATATTTCCAATCTTAGAAATTATCTAATTATTATTTTGAAAAAGTTCTATTTTCTCAGTAAATTCATCCCACAGTCAGTTCTCAAGCAGATCTATTATGCACTAGTTCACTCCAAGTTGAACTATGGTATAGGCTGTTGGGGCTCAACATACATAACTCATTTAAAACCTTCAATGACGTTGCAAAAGGGGATAGTACGGGTTATGAAAAGAGTAAGTAGGTTTGATCATTCTTTTCCTATATTTCAATTCTTTAAGTGCTTGCCATTACGATGAATTTATATATTTAAAGTTCTTTCATTGTTTTTCAGGATGTCAGGTAATTGTAGTGATCAGATGGGTGAGGGTGATTCAGTATACAGAACAAGAGGAATGACTAACAATACGTTGAAACTCCCAAAATCCTATAATACATGTTTTCAAAAATCGTTTGTGTTTTTAGGGCCAACATTCTTCAATCAGCTACCCCTTGATATTAGACAAATTAAATATCATTCTTTAAAAAAGCAAATTGGCAAGTGGATGTTATCACAACCGCCTGACTCGATTGGGAGTTTGTTTGCTATTTTAGGTTAATTTTTTCTAAAGGTACAAATAATTAAAAATTCAATTCCATTCAGTTTATTTCCAAAAAAACATAATACACGAATAAGGAATACAATATACAACATATTTTGGAATCCCCCTTCTGGACTATCCATCTGTGTGTAGGGGGGAGATCCACTTTATACATAATAAGCTTAATCTGCTCATAGAAGTAAATAATAGAGAATACAGTACTTATATTATGGATGTATTATTAATATTCTGATTATAAAATAGATAATATATTGTGCTGATGTATATTTAAGAATGAGTATGTAGGAATATGTATGTAGGAATAAGTATACTTAATACCTTGATTGATTAAAAGAATAAATAAAGAAGAAAAAAGAATATTCTTATGAAGACCGCAGTGGCAGGGATTCCAGAAATTCTCAGAAGAGAGAATGAAAAAAAAGCATAAACCGGAAAGGCAAAACAGTCAAATCGGTTATATCAATGATAAAATAAATAACAATCAATTGTCTGGAAACCTTGAAGTCGTGTTGGTCACCCAGCATAACGAGATTGGAGTAGTTCTTCTGAAGCTTCCCAACCAATCTGGTACAGCCACCTGTCCACCCTCTTCCTAAACACTACCAAACTAAAATGCCTCTGCTTCCCTAATCACCCCTGGCACATTTCTGTACAAGATATGGGTCAGGTATGAAGGATTTGTCAATTCAAAAAGAAAACTAAATCAAGAGTGCGCAAATTGCTATTGTTGGAGTGAAAGTAGTGTGAATGTGTGTGTGAATGAAGCATTATAAAATTCTTTTAAGCTGTGCTCCTACTTGCACGCGAATTATATTATATAATTCAGCAAGTAGTAATTTTATTGTACAAGAAACTGTCTTTTTTCCTAATGTCTATTTGTTTTAAAGCTTGCAATTTTTTTTTTGAACATGTGATAATTATTGTTATCTGAAATTTTTGGATGTATATTGTAAGCTGTTTTTAATGCTTTGTTCTCTTGTCAATAAAAATTATTTGATTTGATTTGATTTGAACTAGCATTATCGTCATTTAATGTAAATTAGTGTATAAGCCAGTAACATTGTGTATAACAATGTATATTGTAACATACATAAATAAAGAGATCTAATCTAATCTAATCTCTCTCATTCTTTCTTTCACTCATTTGATACTAACTGTTCAGTTATCATTGCGATCTGCTCCATGTGTCCTAGAAGGGAAAGTTCATTTGTTTCACAACGGATTCGATGAAATTTTATTGGCCACAGAATGGAAATTTCAGCGTTCGCTTCAGCATTGTAACAAGACTATTACACGTCCACGATGCTTGAAGATACATACAATTCGAATGAAATGTGCCGGCCCTCGGGGGGAACAATAACGAAATCACAGCAGGAATTGGACCATCTATTTAGTGACAATACCTTGTGTATGACACGTGCATTTCAGAGCGTGGCAAAACCCGTTAATTACGAGCGATAGAAATTGCCGCGCTCCTGTCATAATAATTCATCAAGAGGTATTTCAGCTGGGTGCGAACTGTTTTGATACCTTGCGAATTCAAAACGGTCACCACACTGCTCTGTTGAGGGATTCACTTCGAACTATCAGCATGCCTTATGAATGACATCAATGCTTTCCATTCGACCAATGCTGGCGGTTTGGAACGAGTTTCGTGATGGAGAGGTCCACTTTGGACAGCTTTTGTTGCCGATGGAGACGGAGTTCTGCGATTATATTATTCGATGAATAGTATGAAAAGTATCTAATTTTGATTTTGGTATTATTTTTTTATGCTTACGTTTTATTTTATTTTATACTTTTAATTATAAAATGATGTATTTTCTTTTATTTCTTTTGAATTTATTTGTTATGTATTTATTGTATGGCAAATTAATGATTCGATTTGATGAACATTGGACCTCAATGATTCACCTTCCTTCGACAGTTCAAATAACCTTGCTCCTGTTGGATAATGTCTCAAGGATAAATACATTTTCCTTAGTAAGCGTACTATGGTGATGAAGACACGTTCCTGAATGAAAATACTCTTAAGAATTATGATATCCTATAGCTGGTATTGTAAATTAAAATTTTTAAATTGAGCATCCATGAGGAATTGAAATTGAAAAAATTATTTATTAGGCAGAGTTATGTCTTTCTCCACCACTCAACCTAGAATTCATATAGGCCTACTCAATTATACATATTAATAGTATAACCAAGTAGGCACCTAAATCATGGAGTTGCCTTGAATTACTGTCGACATTTTTACTGATAATTTGTTTTCAATTTGGTAAACAAACTATCCTTATTTCTTCTAACACGACTACAGTTACGTAAATGATTCCATTTCAAGTGCCATAAAAATAATTCTAGTCTATCAAGTTAAACAACCATTGAATATGCCTATCCCTCTTAAGAGAAGTGTATTATTTTATGCTGAATACCTGAAACTTCTCAATTCAAAATGATTGTGCAATGTGAATTCGGAAAATCATTGAAAAATAATATACTATTGGTATTTAGTAAAAAGCTGATTATTGCTGAATATTTTCATTCTGAGTAACAGAATTGGATAGATAAATTTATCAAGTTATATCTCGTCATTATTATTTCAGAAATTCTATGAGATTTGAGAATCTAATGTGGGAAAGATTTCAAATAATTGATTTATCACCTGTGCATTACCTTACAGGTGGCACTTGTACCGTGCATGACATGGCAACTTCTTTAACCAGTGTGGGCCTTGTTTGGGCCATCGTATCGTTAATAGCTTCACTTCTGTGCTGTTCAGGATTCTACCTACCCTTTTGGTTGCAGGTAAGTTTCATTCTACAATCAGATGACCTCAAGGGTCATCAATAGATACTCTATTTATTGAATTTTCTACAAGTTTTCAATGCTTTCATTACTTCACTTTGATATACAAAGGATGCAAGGGCCAGTAACTTACTATCGGAAGGTCTAGACGTCTTATCCCAGCGTTTTGTGCTCACGAACATGAGAGTTTTTGTTTTGTTGTCATCTCAAATCATGTATTTGTATAATCATTCGGTACAGTAGACATGTACATGGGACTGTAATGATAGAGATAATATAACTATAGTGAGGTACCGATAGCTGGAGTAAGATTGAAACATTTTCAATGAATTATATCCTAATTATTTTATGAATACTGTTCAAGACTGCATGGTACTTTTATAGCTTTATCGTACCAAATAGGCTCATATTCGATTCATCAATAAGTAAGGATAAGTATTCATCTAAGAGGGAAGGTCGAAGTTAGAGTAAGTATTCTTATCAAAAAAGGATTGTTTACAAACTCAAATTGCGCCAAGTACTGGCAATATGTACCAGCAAACTTGCTTGTATATTTTTGAATCTCCATCGGGCAGAGCATTTTAGAATGAAACACAAAGCACTGTTTTTGTTAAATGATCAGAAATAGTTCATCAGAATTTCACTTATTGTTAGTCCAATAATTAAAAATTGAAGGGCTATGGGAACAGAATCTATATAACATTTAATTTTCATTCTGTTACACCCTTCCTTTAAACAAAGTTTCAGAATTTCACATTGATTTGCTGATTCAATTGGCATAATACTTTTGTAGCCAACTTAGAAACTTTTTGTTTTTGGCAACTCGGCGGACTACATAAATACGGCTTGCAGGTTTCAGGTTGTGCACCGCTGTTTCAAATGTTTCAATAAATTCCTTCAACATAACTCTATTTTACCTGATCAATACACTAGACTTCTGCAGTTGGAAAAATGGTGCGACTCGATCGCAGAGTAACTCTAGGTACACCCCAAATGTTATGCCAAACTGAAAAACAATGTTTGTTTTCCACAAAGCCTTTCGTGAAAAAACATGTTACGAATAAGTCCTCTACCAGTGAAATTCCCTGAACAAATTCCAGTTGAACGGTGAAAGTCATGTTTGGTTGGTTTCTCTACTCTCTCTCAATTGCTCTTGTATCGCTTCGGTTTGAAGTATTTTAACCACAACATTTTGGCAGCAAATCAAATACTCTTCATTTGCACTGGTTCTAAGAGTGATTATCCTTAAAACAATGGATTCCTATTATTCCCATTCAGAAAATTCGATAACAGGATATTGTGCATACTTACATGTTGAGCCTACTATTATTTGTTTAACCGCTGGAATATCATGATGAATAAATTTTTTTGGTTTAAAATTCTCTTAAAAATGTTTTTCAAACTCTCCAGTTCATCTTGCTCTTTCAAATTGTATCGTAACTCCACATTTGTATTTTCATTAGAGACTTCCAGTGAATAAGTAACTAATCTTATTCATCAGTCGATCAGTGTATCAATAAGTCAAGAACTTATGGTTCGGAACTCGTGTATGGTCACTGATGCATATTTGAATGTCACAAATGACATTTCCGCTCCATAATAAGTCGTGCATTCAACACTAAAATCCTACTGAACAGAAAATTTAATTATTCAGCATCTGCCTCATTTAATTTTGCAACAAGAGTGTAACTTGAGGAAGGAGCTATTCCTTCAGGAGATGTTATCGATAGTACTCTGTTCGTAACTTTCACGAAAAGTACACATGAAAGTTGAGTTTGGGAAGGGGTTTATCCTCGAGGGTCGAAGACCCCGATGAAACCGAAGAAAACTCATGAATCTATAAGTTCTGGAATGCATATTTCAACGGAATATCTTGTTCATGGTTCCATCATGATCGAGTATCAAGAATTGATAATGAGATTCGGATTGGCTGGAGCTCTGAGATGAAATGGATTCTTGATGACATTGCTTTTAATATTTCAGACTGTTAAATATATATTTCATGAGCTCCCTGTCTATAAACCTTGAATGTGACTTCTCCATGATGAGCATCATGTGATAATAATTTATTATATCAATCAATAAAGAAGTAAGAAAGATTTATGCCAATCTTCATTGTTTAGATGTATATCTTCTCATAGACATGTACTTATTAAAAGATAGAGTATCGAAGGTCAGTTTTGTTAGTGGAAATAACAACTTTTGAAGCTATGGAAGATGAACGGAAATTATACGTACAGAAAATCATTTGAATAATTGAGCTGATAATGGTTTTGTCATATCTTGACCTCCTATTCTATACTTGGATGCGTTGAGAGTGTAGATAAGTTTGAAAATCATTCAGCTCTGTTCCTCGTCATTTCTTCGTGATTGTTGTGATACAACCAGAAGCAGCAAGGATCATTATAATTGAAATAATTTACCGCAAAAAGTATTCTTAATCTTCTTCTTCTTTCAATCAGGGATTAGGCTATTGCCTGTTCCGACTCACATTCAGCTTGTAATTAAAATAAAAAAATGATAATAAATAAAATCTGTAAATTAATAACACCAATATAATCTAATGTAATATCATCATAAGCATCACCACAATCTACGGTTCTCATTTTATAATAAAAATATATGTATCTTTTTCGTGGCCTGCCTATGTCTCTTTTGCCTACCGGTTTATACTTCAAAATTCTTTGAGGAAGCCTATCAGCTGACATTCGTTCCACATGCTCTTTCCATTGCTGACGATAAGATGCAACTCTCTCATTCAGGCAGAAGATATTCAGCTCTTTCCGTATATCCTCATTCCTGATGTGATCTCTTCTGTCACAGCCCTTGGTTCTGCGAAGAAATCTCATCTCAGCTGCCTGCACTTTACTCTCAAGTGGCTTTGATGTTACCCACGATTCACTACCATAGAGTAGTAGTGGAGCTGCCATTGTCTTATAAAATGTCATTATCGTGCTTGTGGTAGCTTTCTTTCCCAATGTCCTACTGATACTTCCACAAATCATTTGGAATCTCCCTACCTTCTTCTCTACATCCAAGTAGTATCATGTAGTATTCTTAATCTACAGGAAATTTATTTCCATGATAACACATTTTGCAGTAGTTTGATAATCTGTAACCGCTCTCAATGTAGGTCTATAACAGATTTCTCAAAGTTCATGGGATGAGGGGAAAAGTTTTCATAAGAGGAAGCACAGTAGCTGTGTGAGAGGTAACAACACCTCTTGAGCTGGGTTGTACCATGGAGAAGAGATAGCATAAGGAGATATCCCATGACGAAAGGATGGTGTAGGGCGTTTATGTTTTAAATTGCATTGTTTGTTGTAGCCGATAGTTCACATAGTTATTTTTCGTGAAGCCGATAGTCTCTAATACCGTGCCGTTCACTATCCAATACACTCGATAGTCTCTAATACACTCTCACTCGTTCAAGGCAGTATTAAAAAACAATAATGAACATTAGTAGACAATAATCGGCTTGAGCACAAAGTGAAGCTTGGAACACAGAAATGCCCGTGGAATTTGGAACACAACTGCCTTATACAATGAGATATTCTCTTATTATATTTTCTCTGGTTCCATCAAATAGGATTAAAACTATCTTGAATCATTTGATCATACCTTGTCGCTGATCCGGAGATAGAGATGTCAATGCTTGATGCAACTATAGATCAAAGTTAGTAGACAGACTACTATCGTTGTACCAACTTCAACTACTTAACGTTGACTACTAACGTCTGTCTACTAACATTGACTATGGAAAACGTTTACTTGACCATATTACCATACAAGCGTGTTCTTATTCATACGACATCAAGCACGTTTAGGTGTTTCTATCGGAAGTTTCAGTGATTTATTTGAAATAGCTCTGGAACTTGATAAGTTTCAATTGATATCAAGTTGGAGAATTATGATGGAATGCAACTATTACAATAAAAACGCCAAATCTACGTTAACCTTCAAATATAACACCTATAAAAATGATACACTAACATGAAATTGGGATATGGTACACCCTAAATCATTTCTTATCATAATTCCTATAAATTTCTATAATTTTTGAAATTTATTTCTAGGTATTTTTTCTTTGTTAAATTCTGATGACCTGATACCGCTTACAAAAACATTCTTGTATAAGTTTTGTCTTTGGTTATCTCTCATCATTGCACTTCTATTCACTAAAATGTATTGATTTGTGGAAATATTTTCTATGATTAGTTCACCAATATTTACTTACATTTCTGATAGTCAAAATGAGTACTTCCATCGAGTACTCATGCAAGAGAGATAAAATTAACGGTTTCTATTATAATACCCAACTAAAACTTCTTATTTTTCGATTAAAATGATTGGAACACTCATGCATATCCATCATTTTTCATACAAGAACTGATGAGATATGAAGAAAATTCATACTACATCAATGATTTTGAATATCCAGACATTCCATTACTTCCCAAACTAATTCATTAATTGAATTTAGAAGTTTTTTCTTAGAGAAATTGAGTAGAAGTAGAAACTGGATTATCCAGTCAATTGTGAACAATTGTGTCAGGTGAAAAACTAGAACATAGATAACTCACAAGAATCCAATAGGAATTATCTGAGAAAAAGTGAATTCTCAAGGAAAATTGGATGTACAAAAATTCAACACTTGGTAAAAATTACGATAAACTTGGAAAATTACATAGGCTACGTTATTATGACACTGGGTTGTACCACTTTTCTTTGCTGACAGAGTAGTAGTACATTGGCAGTCAGTGCCAATGGCATTGTGGAATATCTCAATACTGTGTTTTAAAGGGAGAAGATCAAATATAAAAATGCTTGGGGTATAGTACAAGTGTTATATTCAAAGGTTAAATAGCGTGATCTGATACTGTCATTAAAAGTGCTGCCTGTACATTGATGATGGGATTGCATTTGGTTGTAGGGTCGTCTGCTGGGGAAAGTGGATGCTTACTTTTCGTCCTTCAGAAGATGCAATTACCCGAGAGTCACGCAACAGGGCGTTGTTGAGATAGTCCACGAGTGCGGCCGATACTCCAGGTAACAATATTCACTCTCACACCCTCTCTCTTTCTCATCCCCTTTCTCAACATATTTATTTTTATCTCTCTCTCCCTCACACCCTCTCTTTCATACCATTTATCACCCACTCTCACTCACTCTCCATCTCGCTCACTCTCTCTCTTCCTCATTATCTTTCTTTCTATCAATCTATCTACCTATCAGGCTATATCTATCTATCTATCTTTCTATTTGTGAGGTGGAGTAATATCCTGATTAGCTTAGTAATATTATTTCTTGTATAAAGCAACAAGAATCTGTCACAGAATCAGGTTGAATTTAATACATCTCAGTGGCTTGGAGGGTTTATGATAATAATCTCATCCAATACTGGAAAATTCACATCTTATAATGAAACATAGGATAGGCCTACTTCTCATTCGAAGAAAAAAGAATTAATCCCCACAGCTATCATGGAATTTAAAAGTCAAATGTCATTGGAGGGTCATGAATTTTTCAAAACATTTTCATCCTCATTCATCTCTATCTTGATATTATACCTCCCTGTCCTTCATCCTGAAAAGTCCTTCTTCATCTTTTGCCCTTCCTCAACCTCCCCGAACCTTGTTATTATCATTCCCTCCACATTCTAATCCGCTCCTACAAATCGTTCTCGTTTCATTACATTTTTGTCACATTTAGTCTCAATTTAGTCTTCACATTTTAGCCTCACATTTTAGCCTAACCTTCTCAGTTTAGCCTCACATTTAGTCTTCTTTCCAAACAAACCTGTTTGTTTTCTATACAAGGCTATAATATGTCGATTCTTGGTTTTACAACAAGGAATATGGAAAAATAATGAAATATGAATATTGTCCTCATCCTCTTCTTATTGAATAAAATATCCAGCTTTTTACAACTCTCTTTTTTATCTCTCTCTCTCTCTCTCTCTCTTTCTGCACACTTGCTTGGAGTTGATGAGTGATCAGTCCTTATCGCCTGATCCCAATCAATCAGAATTATTTTCTTCGCATTGTGTATTTTAGTTGAATATTGCAAATGGTTCATTTTCTGTCGCTCTGAATGAAGCAATTCAGTATCCAAACCATTATTTTGTATTTTTCTTACACACATAGTTATTGCATTATTTATATTCCATTTAGTTTATGTTATACGTCTTAGTCTTATATCTTGATTTTTTCCGTGAATTATATTATGTATATAATTTCTGTATTATTATGCAGGATATCATTATTATAATTTTTTTATGATACTTATAATTCCTGAAGTAAAATATTATGATATGCAATGGGTCTGTCTAGACCTAGCACAAAATGAAAACAATCAATCAATCAATCAATCTCTCTCTCTCTCTCTTTAGGAGGGGAAGAGAGGCCTGGCTGCGCCCCAACTTCGCCCCCTTATGAAAATGCAGAAATCCAATTCTTTTCCTTTCATTCACAGTCGAGAGGAAAGTACTTCATAAAGAAATTTGAAGTATACGATAATCGAATTTTAACATTAAAAAAGTACAATGATCTGTTCATTCAATGAAGATTTTTCATTCGGGTGGATTGAATATAATTTTGATAGCGCAGTGGTTTTGAATAAGCCGTGAATTGTGTGATGACTATGTAGATTATAAGTCAGTTTAATGATTAATCCTGGAATAGAGTGGAGAAAAGATTTTATTTCGTAGGCCTTGAGAATCGATACGGTAATGAAGTTTATAGAATGATGAAGATACGTAAAAGAAAGAAAGAAATAAACTTTATTTCGCCAAAATACGAAATACAGAGTCACTAGAAAATATTTTCAATAATTGAAATATACATACATAATCATAGAAATTAAAAAATACATTGTACGAAATAAAACACTGCATGCAAATGACCTTGATAGCAAGGTCACGTCCGCATTACAGGAGCAT
Organism: Nilaparvata lugens; assembly: GCF_014356525.2. NCBI lineage: Eukaryota > Metazoa > Arthropoda > Insecta > Hemiptera > Delphacidae > Nilaparvata > Nilaparvata lugens. The sequence continues at coordinate 34,452,991 of NC_052511.1, read as the reverse complement.
CATTGAACAGAAAAAGGTTCTTTAAAGTACGGTAAGCATAAGTGATGAAAAATGAAAAACAAAAATAACCAATAAAAATAGAAAAAACAAAGTTTCACAATCTATCATCCGGTTTAGCACTAACAGAAACACAAAAATACGTCCTCAATAACAAAAACTAAACACTGATATAAGTGAGGTACAGTTTGTAAGGTCAAAAATCCAGTGATTTCCGTGGTATGACATTTATGTGAATATAATTATGCATGTGAAATCGACATCCAAACAACACACACGTAAACCAGCATATTTGCTGGACTCTGAATAATTCTGGATTCTGGCTTTGAATAATATATTGAATTACATCATTACGTTATTTATGTAGAATATTTTGGTCAATTATCAGCGTATATGGCTTGATTTTAGATAATATTTTGAAAATCTTATTAGACATAATTTCCATGGAACTTAGTTATTTCAATGAAATATATGAACTAATCAGCAATATTCGTTTAAATTTTAATTGTTATATTTTACTCTTCCAAATACTACTTCAATTGTTTCGTCAGAAACACATTACATTTATGCTGGAACTAAGTTAGGCTAATTGCTTATCTATACGGGGTTGAAAATTAGAATAATTGCTGAACAGAAAGAACTGGTAAAAGAATTGGTAAAGAACTTTCAATCTTTCAGAGCTGATGGAGAGCAGACATTTTTTCTGGTTCCCTTCTATTTGATTATATTGCTGTTATTGTATAATTATTTTATAGGAGAGGGCAATAGATTGAAGAATTTAGGTGTCAGGAAAATAAACGATTTTCTAAATAGAGTGCGGTTTGGCCTAATACCCGGATAAACCCTCATCAGCCTGGCTTGTACGATGAGGGTCTGTAATAGTATCACTATAATCTATTGACACGCCATCATTTCCACTTATCAAATAGAAAATAGAGAGCACCCTAAACACATACAGATGTCTTACTGGGAAGATGCCAAGTTTATAGAGAAGTGGGAATGAGCTTTCACAAGGCCCCACTCCAGGAACTAATCTTATGAATGATTTTTGAAGCCTGATTATGGGCTGCATAGTTGTGTAGTAGATACTGCCCCAGCAGCTCAACCCATAGTTTATTCTGGCATGAGCAAGAGAATAATATACCTCTTTTAATGTGTTGATATTGCAGATTCCCTTCAATTGATACATTGTCCGCAGGTCAAAATATGAAGATTTCTTCAAGTTTGAGATGTGGGCCTTCAATGTTAGATTAAGATCAAGGAGGACACCCAAATTTTAAACTGATATTTCATAAACAGATTAATTCGTAGTTTCCGGGATTCCAGTCAAGATCAAATTGTCTCTACGGGTATATTCTTGCAGTGAGGATAATTATTCAGTTCTCAATTTAGAATTTTCACTCTTCAAAAAAGCATTATCATTTATCAAAGATTTTACATTATTTTTTAAAGCAGGAAATTCTACCTTGAATTCATCGAATTCTTTTGAAATGAACTCAATAGATTGTTTCAATTCGCTTATCTCTTGTCTCAATGGGGCAAGCTTAGCTTGAATCATTTGTTGCACTACTACGCCTATCACCTGAAGGTCAGCCTAAGAAAGAGATAACGGAGTACCGAACTTATCCTGCTGCGTTTCGTTATCACCTGATGATAAGGCTAGACCAAGTGTACTCAACACTCTTCTGTGAGCCTCTCTCTCTCTCTCTCTATATATATATATATATATATATATATATATATATATATATATATTTCAAATCAATAATAAAACTCTTTCTATCGTTCTATATTTTTTTATTGATTCCATGATACAAAATAATTCAATGATTCTATAGGAATATTAGTGATAGGCTTCCACATCTCCCCTTACAGACAAGTGCCAAGTGTCTATATAAGTAGAATGCTTATGCATTTTTTGTGCAATAGAGCAGCACCTATGGCCTTACTAGATTACAGTATGATGATTCATTATTAATCAGAATATTCAGAAATGATAATACTTTTAGCTAATCATAATTGAACTGATAATACAAACAGGATTAAGTGAAGCGGAAGGAGCGCATCCTACCTGGCTGAAGGTTGGTCATAAATCATTTTCGTGATGATACGAAGAAGGCGCGCGTCATTTCAGTGTGCTCCTTCTTCGCACCTAGGTATTTGCCATGAATTTTTCTACCTGCTCTCTGCCTGCTTTTGTGAAGTTGAGATAATATAAATATACATGCTACTACCTATTTCCTAGTTTTCTCCAATAAACCCCATCAACAAAAATCGATGTGTTGAGGAATGGTGAATATAGTGAAATATTAGTATTGTGGATTTCTGTAGTTAGTGTTCTCCAGGTGTGTTGAAGTGATTAGATTTGAACCAAATTTATTGATTTGAATTCCAGTGAACTTCGATTATTTTAATGTTGATTATATTTTTGTGTTTGATTTCAAGTGTTAATTTATTTTTCGCTCCACTTGGATGTAATGAGCTGGTTTTCGCTGCGTCATATTGAGGCCGAAAATGATTGTTCAGGCTGTGAAATAGCCTTAAAGTCAGCTGATTCTGATTTGATGTGAACGTGTTTACAAAATAGTTTATGAAACGGAATCAGTTTATGCTTCATGAATTGAATAAAGTTTTTTGCAATAAGATACTAACATTCAATTTGGATGAATGAAATACAAATAAGATATTATAAACTATTCAAATTCAATGTTCAGAGTATTATAGAATCCAATCTCTAAGCTCATAGTACTGCGTTTGCCACGAGACCTTGTGGATAATTTTGGAACTACATGGGCAATTTCTGTGATGCTGAACGTTTTTACAAATAATGAAACGGAATTAGTTTATGCTTCTTGAACTGGATAAAGTAACCTGCAATAATATACTATCATTTTATTTGGATGAATGAAATACAAATAAGATATATTATAAACTATTCAAATTCGATTTTCAGAGTAGGATAGGACTTATAACCTCAACTTCCGCAGTCGACGATAACAAGAATTGATGACATCCAGATTGTCCAAATTTCAAGTGGGCTAAAACAGCTGATCGAAATAATTTTCATTATTTTTGTGTTTATTATTCAATTATCAAAACATTCATAATGATATCATCTTATTGCCATTTGCAAGAATGAAAAAGTATAAACTCAACCTCCCACATTAAATAGTTATTTTTATATCTAGAGTGAAAAGTACTGTTTTTTCTCCCTGAGGAAAAAGTTTAAAGCCCGAGGCGAAACCGATGGTAACAACTTTCCTGAGGGAGAAATAGTTAGTTGTATATCTAGAGTGAAAAGTAAGACTTTTTCTCCCTGTGGGAAAAAGTTTGAAGCCCGAGGCGAAGCCGAGGGCAACAATTTTCCTGAGGGAGAAAAAGTATTTTTCGCTCGTGATGTACACAACATTTTTCCTCCATCTACATTTTTTTATAGAAACTGCAAATTAAATCATTCTTATAACTTACGTATTGGTGACAATGTTTCCTAACAACATAACCTAAAAACTAAAACCTAAAAACCGGTCGTCTGATAGGCACTGCTGATTGCGCTATCTATCGGCCAAAGTTGTAACAATCATATCAGCTGAGCTACCAAAAATGGCTGACTCCAAATCACGCGGTTCAGATTTGAATTGCAGAATGCAGATCAAAAATATTTGTTGGCTGGTATTTTGAATAGAATAAAATATTTTAAAAATTGTATAAATTTTTATTGTCTACCAATATTAAGAATATAATATCATACAAACATATATATTTCAAGAGTTGATCAAATTTCTGGTTGTGGTATTGAATTCAGTTGACTCAATGACAGACACCTCTATTACGCTCTCTCATCTGAGCTTAGACCTTCTAACCTATTACCATGTAAGTTTTTCAAATAGAGATGCTTCCCATGTTATTTAAATGGAGTCACTTTTACTCCCTAGGGAGTTTTTCTGTTTTTTACTACCTAGAGCGAAAAAGTGACACTTTAGTATTATGTTTCAGGGAGTAAAGTAAGTACTTTAGACAGTAGGTGGAGGAAAAAGTATTTTTCGTTCGTGATGTACACAACATTCTTCCTCCATCTACATTTTTTTATAGAAACTGCAAATAAAATCATTCTAATAACTTACGTATTGGTGACAATGTTTCCTAACAACATAACCTGAAATCTAAAACCTAAAAACTGGTCGTCTGATTGGCACTGCCGATTGTGCTATCTATCGGCAAAAGTTGTAACAATTATATCAGCTGGGCAGCTACCAAAAATGGCTGACTCCAGATCACGCGGTTCAGATTTGAATTGCAGATCAAAAATATTTGTTGGCTGGTATTTTGAATAGAATAGAATATTTTAAAAATTGTATAAATTTTTATCGTCCACTAATATTAAGAATATAATATCATACAAACATATATTCCATAAGTTGTTCAAATTTCTGGTTGTGGTATTGAATTCAGTTGACTCAATGATAGACACCTCTATTATGCTTTCTCATCTGAGCTTAGACCTTCTAACCTATTACCATGTAAGTTTTTAAAATAGAGATGCTTCCCATGTTATTTAAAAAATGGAGTCACTTTTCCTCCCTAGGGAGTTTTTCTGTTTTTTACTACCGAGAGCAAAAAAGTGACACTTCAGTATTATGTTTCAGGGAGTAAAGTAAGTACTTTAGACAGTAGGTGGAGGAAAAAACCTTTTTCACTCGTGATATACACAACATTTTTTTCCTCCATCTACATTTCCATAAAAACTGCAAATGAAATAATTTTTGAAAACGTACGTGACCAAACAATGTGCTGAAACATAATCTGAAAAGTAAAAAGAAACAGCCGACTTGTAATCACAGTTCTCCGCCGACAGAGCTATGCGCTGTCTGTCGGCAAAAGTTGTAACAACAATGGCCGCCACAACTACAGCTTTGATGAAGTTCCCGTTTCAAATTTGATTAGTTAATGAGGAATATTCGTTGGCTGGTATTTTGAATTACATGGAATGAAAAATATATACATCTTTACTTTCCTTGCCCTATTTCCTAGTAAGGAAAGTAAAAAATTAAGGTACCCCAATTTCCAAATTTCTATATGTTTCAAGGTCCCCTGAGTCCAAAAAAGTGGTTTTTGGGTATTGGTCTGTATGTCTGTATGTGTGTGTATGAGTGTATGAGCGGCTGTGTATACGATATCTCATCTTGCAATTAATGGAATGACTCGAATTTGGAACTTAAGGTCCTTACAATATAAGGATCCGACACGAACAATCTCGATTTAATGCAATCCAAAATGGCGGCTAAAATGGCGAAAATGCTGTCAAAAACAGGGTTTTTCGCGATTTCCTCGAAAATGGCTCCAACAATTTTGATCAAATTTATACATAGAATAGTCATTGATAAGCTCTATCAACTACCACAAGTCCCATATCTGTAAAAATTCCAGGAGCTCCGCTTCTTCTATGCAAAGTTTGACTTTAGATTCCCAATAATAACCAGGCTTCAGATACAATTTGAACAAAAAATTCCATGGGGAAAAGATTGAGCATGAAAATATCTACAATTAATGTTAAGTAACATTCCCACCTGAAATTTAAAATAAGCTCGAAATATTCGAGAAAATATTATTATTTCAATATTGCAAACTGTTGGCAACTGTTGATTCTAATAAATCATTCACTATAAAAGATAGCAGACTTCGTGTGTCTCCAGCGTTATTGTCCTGTCACCAGCTGGCTTTGATCTTAGAATAGTAGACTTGAGATGCGCGTGATCACTAGCGTCAGGTGATAAATTTTCATAACGGCAAGGAATTTTCATAACTCTGTGAGTGCGTCACACCAGAGTTTTTAATATAGTGATATAAAGAGTCACTTTTACGCTCTAGGGAGTTTTTTCCTGCTTAGAGCGAAAAAGTGACACTTTAGTATTATGTTCCAGGGACTAAAGTAAGCACTTCAGACAGGAGGTGGAGGAAAACATAATTGGACATAACCTTTTGGGTTATTCAGACAAATTGAAATCTACCCAAAACAAGCTTAAGTACTGCGTTTACCACTAAACCTGATGTTTTTGAACTACCTAAAACTACTAAAAACAACCTATTTTTTCGGACATGTTATTCATTATGAGAATTTGCGAACAGAATAGTTTTGGGCCATGCCTGTTGTTCTTTCCCGATCATATTTATATGATTTGTAATTGTATCCACTGAAAATGAAAAAAATAAAAATACTTGGACAATTTCCTGATATTCAGATTACCTCAGATTTGCTAGAGCTATGACCTTTCAGTTTTGATTTTGGCAGTGCACGATAAACAATTAAATAGACCTCATAAGAAGAGAGAAAAATTGTGATTACCTTTTAAAATGAAAGAATTTGCTAAAGGAACGGTTAGCGACCGAGCGATAAAGCTTCCTTATCAGTAACTGTACATTAGATAAGAGTACCGTTCTGTACTGAATATTTTTTAGAAAATTATTTAATAAAACTATAATTATTCTGCAAATAAAGCACGAACCATTTATGAACTGCTCATTGAATTTTGAGGTTACACTTTGTTTACTACCGATCAGATGTTTTAAAGCAGCCCAAACACAGCTGACTGATTCAACGAATTTTAAAATGTCATGCCAGATTCATGCAAGCTATAATTTTATTTCTAAAAAAGTAAAAACTATCAATAAAGGACCAAGAATTTCGAATAAAAAATAAAATGTATGTATTATTGTTGAAATTATTTATTACTTAAAAAACTATATTATAATGTCAAATATTATTGTAACTAACTAGGTCATAGCATGAACATTATATTATTGATAAGAACGGCAGAAATTAATTATAACAGTCTCAAACATAATAAAAATTGTATAAGAATATTAATTTATTAATTATTACTTCAACTGAACCACATGGTGATTAAATCTCTTTGGCAAGCCTAAGCCAATCATAGTGCATAGAAATAGCACCAAATGTGATCGTTTGAAAACAACACATGTTAATCTACTATCAGACAACAAACCTGCCTTATCATATACGCTAGCACATGTACATTGTATAAGAGGAACTATGTCTAGGAGATTAAGCAGTTGTAAGAATTATAAATTGAATTATTATCGTGATTAAAGGAATTATATTCTATTGCTTGCCACTGACGTCATGTCTACGTCACAACCGTTCTACCAATGGCAAATTTTTATGCAAATTTATTACACCGAGATTCTCAGAAGAAAGGTTCTAGCCAAGAAGCTTAGAGAAAAGACGGCACTTCCCTTTTGAAATCCTCACCGTTCAGATCTCGTTATAGTTACCAAGACCTATCTGTAAGATTTTCGTTCGATTTTATATGTTTTATTTGTGAGCCAATATTTTGGGCTATTCTATTTGTTATTCGTAAATCTATGTTCATCAATCGATAAATTAAAAGTTTAAAGTTAATTTATCCCTTAATTAATTTGGTGGAGGAAATATTTAAATTAAAATTCCCCACGTGCTGAGACCGAAGCCTGGATTGCTGCCGACCAAACGATTTTGATCCAAAGAAGAAAACCACGACCGCCAAGGAATTTCACGTGAGTTATAAGTTTAAAGGGGCCCCAATCTACGCTTCGAAAATATTTCAGTGCAGAAAAATATAAAATTTTCTTCGTTAAATTATTGGCCACGCCGACAAGCGCTTTTAGTTATTAAGAGCTTAGAATTTATTCATATAGAATTTCTAAGAATTTGTAGTTGATTAACTATCCTCCGCTGCCAGAACCACGACCCGAACAATTTAAAAAAAAAACATTTTTATTCATTTTTCACTATTTTTTCAAAACTGTTAAATTTTATAATTTGTAAAATTCTGTCGAATCATGCATGGTGTCATGCAAGTACAAGAAAATTGCTAATCATTTTTGTTAATGTTAAACCACTTCCAATCTGTAAATCATATTCTGAATCTGCACTGTGAGATCATATATTTTATTACAATATATTTCAAGTTTGTTAATTCGTTTTCTGAGTTCGATTATTTCTTAAGCCTGTCAATTATTGTGTCTGATACGTTCTATATCATCAAGAACCGATCGAATACGATCATTGAAATAATTGAATTAAGCTGGATATTGGAACAGGTCTAAGTGGATGTAGTGAGTGGGGTCAGATCGAGATATTTGTTCTTTGTCCTTACCTGCTCATATATCAGCTTTTATCTGTTACCAACCTCGACTTAGGAGCGAATACATCAACAGTACCGCAGATGCAGCCAGAGATCATATAATTTCCTACAATAGAGCTTAAAACCCGACAAGACTCTTTTCTCGAAGTATATTCTGAACGATATTTGGTCCAAGTACCGTCTTTTAATCCTTCAGAACTTATTAGAGACGCAGTCCCGTAAATTATCTACATCGGGATTTCTGCTCGACCTGTATGATTTTGTATGCTCATTCTTCACAGGTAATAATTTTAAGGTATCCGTATTCAGTGTTTAGCGTCCGCTACACTACTTATAATAATTTCATCACCATACAATCTGTCATAAGAAGAATCAAGGGTGAGCGAGCGTTTAGGCCTCCTGCGATTCCGACAATTGTATTGAATCTTGTGGTGAATCAATCAGACTGGTGTACACTTAGCGTCCACGCACGCAGTTACCAAATTTATAGCCTCAACACCATTGATTCAGTGCAAGATTCACTCTACATGTGTGAAGCCGTTAAAAAACGCTTTACATGATTTGCCGGCCCAACGTGAGGCATTTGGATACAGCACTACATGATTTGGCCAGTGACGTGGGACTATTTACATTCCACATCTGATTCTTTATATGTGTATCGACTTATCCTTGGAGGTGAGAGTGACTCCCCCAGGAAAAGCTTTACAATATATATATATATATATATATATATAATATATATATATATATATATATATATATATTATATATATATATATATATATATATATATTGTCACGGTGAGATTCGCCAAACAGCTTTGATAAGCAACTTTCTATACTAAAAAGCTGAAAATTACGACTACCCACCTTTATTGGCTGTTGAAATAACAACAAAATCTATGACATATTCATTTATTAAGATCCAGATTCACAAACAGTTGTAAATGGTTTTCGAATAACCTATAACAGCATAATGAATGTTTGTTTACTATAAGGGTTAGTTTCTCGATGCAACTGAGCCGGCTACCTTATCAGTCAGCTGATAACCGGTGTGTCTGTTTCTGATTGTTGACTGCTTGCTTCGATTTTCAATTTTGTTATGTTGTTTATTGTACATTCTGACCTGCTGAAAAATCTGCTCATTGTTCCCCTATATTTGTTTTGCTTGTTTTCTCGTTTTTATTTGTGAAATTATTTATTAATTCTATATGGCACACCTGAGCAAATTCTCTTCATTTGTAGCCATTCTCTTTTTTTTCAATTTCAATTTATTTTCCTTTACACACATACATAAAATACAAGTAATATTAAATTACAACAAGAACAAACAACTAGCAAAATTAGTACAAAAAAAACAAAAATGTCCGTACAAGATGCTAATTCAGAATTTGGTGTAAAGGGGTGGGATTGAAGCTCTTCCAACTATGGTTACCCATATACTAGGAAGGCTTTCAATCCTTCAGAGGGAAAATAAAGGATTAGGAAAAAAGGTGAGGTGGGATGATAGGATAGTTAATTTAATAAAGAAAAATAAATAAAAAGGTCCACACTAGATTGGTAAGTGAGCACACAAAAACACTAAGTTCCTCTTTTACTTTGTTTAATTTACAGGTAGAAGAAATAGTTCGTTTTAATCCAAATACTAATATCATGTTTTATTTTTTTAGTCAATTTTGCGCAGCAGATATATTCTTCAGGAATTTTATTTATCAATTTAGTGCTTAAATATATAAGTTGTCTTCTGATGGTTTCAATGTTTGTATTGTACATAAGATACTTATTTGAGGAGGGTCTCAGATTGTACAGGTTATTGATTGTGTTATTTGTGCAAGGAAAATTAGCTTTATGTTTGATTATATATTTCGCTACATTTATTACGTACAACTGCCTAACTGTTAACACATTAAACTCTTTGAAAGTCAAGTCGGTTGGGTAAAGTCTGGGTTTATTTAAAATTGTTTTGATTATTGATTTTTGAATTATGAAAAGCTCTTCTAAGTGAGAATTATAACAGCCCCCCCATACGGATATACCATACTGAATTATGGACTGGACCAGTGCAAAGTAAACCATTTTTAGATGTTTTGAGTTCAGAATTTTTTTTGCTTCGTAGAATTTATAGGATAGATATCTCATTCTTCTGCAAATAAATTTTATGTGTATGTCCCACTTCAAATTTTCATCTATTTGGACACCTAGATATTTGGTACTTTTGACTCTTTTTTATAGTAGGGCAGGTGCAGTTATTGTTGCAGTTTGAGTTCTATTGGTAGATTCGTTTTTCTGACCAGTGATTGGTCATTAACTGGTCATGTGACCCTTTCTTCCCCAAACCTAGCTTCTCAATTTCGGAGAAGAAGGAAGAAAGAGAGAGATTAACTGAGCACGCTAATGGAGAGTCGTTTGTAACTCCTATTTGTTAGTTTTTGTCATTTTAAATGTTTCATTGTTAAATTTTTGTAAGAGTGCTAAATTTCAATTAATGTAGAGTTCCCGTAACGTTAGAATTTAATTTGATTACCAAGTCTCAGTTAAAAAGGAGTTATCAATTATTAAAATCGCGAGCCAAATAAAGAAGCCTAATATGATGCCATGCAACCTGACAAAAGATGCCAGCCATGCAGTGAACAAATCTTCATGAGTGAGTGCGCGTATATTATGGGCCCATATAAATGTGAGTGATTTATAATATTATTATTACTTCAAAATCTCTTCGACTCAATTTTCCATAGACAAACTGGTGAATCGTTTGTAAAAATTCTGACGTTACACTGTCCAAACTTGAGTCGGGCAACCCTTGGGTGAAAGCACTACATGCTCATCCTTAATAAATTTATTAACTTGAAAGAACTCTTTAAAATTCAAATTATATTGTTTATGGGCTTAACCCTTCATTATCAAATTCATTTATTAATTATTATTGAACAAACAATATTCTTATATGATTTAGTAAATTCAAATAAATGCAACTTGTCATCACATGTTGTTCCTTAGTGACCCTGTGTTCGACCTTGCTTATAGCTTATTTATTTGCTAATATCATATTCATTTCAGAGGTCAATAGTAACCCATCATCGAGTTACTTGATCCTGAGGAAATATAGTACAATTAATCCTTTGATTAATTGTCAGAAAAATAATCTAGTATACTCTAGACATTTTTCCCTATTTCGTGTGACAAGGGTACTTCCCAAAACAGGAATTAACCCCCCACAATATATATATATATATATATATATATATATATATATATATAGTTTTTTTTGTGTGGCGAAAAATAGCGTTTGCACCATAGGCAAAAATGTATTTCCAGCTCTCAATCTTTTCTAGTCCTCGGCCTACAGCCTCGGTCTTGAAAACTGATTTCGAGCCGGACCCAGGTGCGAAATATACTATTTTAACTGCAGAGTACGATTCTGCTAAATTACTTGCTGCTTACTATGCTGCTTGAAAGCAGCGAAAAATTCAAAAGCATAGGAGTGATTAAGACTTCTATGTTGTTGGAATTATTGCAACTATCAAGCATTTTCACTGTATTGTTTTTAGGTTATTCATGTGCAATACTGCAATGTACAGTGTACATGTGCAATTATGAAAAAACTGAATGGAATTTGACCACTATGATTTTACGACCTGTGAAGAGGTTCGAATTGTTCGTGTTCAAAATTTGAAGCTTATTGATGAATTCTCTCTAGAGTTCTTGTCGAACATACAAACAGACAGAAATTGCCTTCAGTAATCCAAAAGTGAGAACTTCGCTAACGCTTGATCAATTATTATAAATATTACAAGTAAATGTGGAGACTGACGTTTCAAGCTATATACTCAACCTGAATTTTTGACCCTTGTCAAACTAGAATCGTAGAGGTATGAATAAGGCGCGCATCATTTCAGTGCACTCCTTCTTCGTACCTCACTCATTTTCCCCTTCTGAGAGACTGACAGAACTTTTACATGCACTCCTTCTTCATTCTCCCACTTATAGGGTCGATGAGTAGATTTCTGCTATCAACCTTCTATATCTATCTATATTTATAATATCTATTACAATTACTCCACATGTTTTTATCACTGCTAGCTATTTAGTGGCATCGACTGCGACTCACTCGTTTGCACCGTTATGGGGTGAGCTATACGAGCTAAATAGACGGTTCGCATAAGAGTCCATGCATTCTAAAGAAACACGAAATAAATTCAGCGCTTCTAAGATGCCCGTATAGTTGGGGCCTAAAGAGCCTCTCGCTAAAGATGTAATGTACTGTAACGTTTCGATTTCTATAAGCATAAATTCAAGGTTTAAAAGGTTGAGAGTGTAATTCCTGCAGGCTAGCCTTGCTAACTGATCTTCAGCTTTGCAACCTTAGGCTAGTATACCCTGTCATGGGTTTGATCTCCACTGGATGACATGGCTTCACTCTCCACTATCCAATCTCATTTCCCACGCACAAACAAGAGCTTCAGTTTGCATCATACAAGGAGAAAGGAAAAATCAATAAATTGAAGAATAAAATCAGATATGCATTAAAAGATATTGATATTTATTGTATAATAATATATCAAATATTTATGTTGAATTAGAATCATCTTTATAATAATGACATTTTATAATCTCAATTTCCAGCTATGACTTCCTACATTGTAATAATAAATTACATTTCATGGCATTTTTCAGAACTTCCTATTGATTTTTCCTTTGAAAAACAACAATCCCAAGTCATTTAAAGAGTAAGCGAATTTTCTTTGAATTCCTTCTTGAAAGTCAGTTATAATCTTATTGAAAATGATATGATTAGTGTGAGTTCTGAGCAAAACTGTGTAGTCGAGCAGGTAGTAACTGAAGTCGGGAGACTTTTTGAGCGCTGGCTGCTCAATTCCTGATGTCATGTACTGGTGTTCATCAGCTCTAGCCCCTCTTTGGCAAGTATTGCATGCTGGCGATGTGGTGTTAGTTGGTTTGCATTTCCAGTATGAGAAAAAGTTTTCCCTCTTCACTTGCACACAAATCATCCCAATGCCATCCTTACCACGATCTCCAGTATCTCCCATTTTGCCACGGTCGCCTATGCTGCCATTTTGATTCTGCATTCCAATCTGAGATGGGTCACTCAACTCAATAAGCTGTTGATCACCTGCAAGACCTCCCATTCCCGCTTCTCCGCCAAAACCACCTCCTCCCCCTTCACCTCCACACTCACCATCTTTTGTGATAACTTTAACTTCAGCATAAACATAAACAATACCTTTATAAAGCTCTGCAGTTAGTCTGTAACGAGTATCAACAGAATTCGGAGCTAAACTTATCTTGACATCCCATGTATCTACTCCTCTATCAAATTCATAACTACGATCATAGAGTCCTAATTTTAATTTTTCAGCCGCATTTCTTCCATCACGCCCTTTCTCACCTTTAGCTCCATCTTCCCCCGGCCCCCCACTACCACCATTTGACTCAATCAACAGATTTCCACCATTCCCAAATTGCAAACCAATTCCAAAGAAGCTTCCACCATTGTCGCCTGGCAGTCCTGGTCTCCCATTTTTGCTATCATTCACATGAAGTTCACCACAAAAATGTTGGGGTCCAGGCTGACCACTAAGCACTATCCTTCTTTGTCCAATCACTTCCCATTTGGGGGCTGCTATAAACAAATTCACTCCTCTGAATAAATCCTTGGTGTCCTCATCCAGGTAGACTGTATCAACAGCTAGAAGTGCAACTTCTTTCACAGTAATGTTGTTGCAGTAGGATCGAAACAAAGCTTCAGAATTTACCTCTGCGAAACGAATTTGGAAACCTTTAACTACAAGTCTTCCATTCGCATCACAAGTAATATTACTCGGATTAAGCATGGTGTTTGTGATACTCTCAAGTTCTGCCCTTCTTTTACTGTTACCTTGTGCATCGATGAACTGTTTAATATGTGTTCCCCCAGTAACGTCTACAAATAGATTCATCAGTTCATTTGTCACAATGGAACCCTTATGGAAAATTGTTGAGTGGATTTCTGTCTTGTTTTTCTGAATCTTGTAGCTTGCAAGTCCGTCGATGAAGTTGTTGAGCGATCTGTACCATTGCAACTCATCATCTGCAGACTTCTTAATTTGTCTAATAGGAAGCGTCCATGATGATGGACTGAACACCGAATCTGTGTCAACGAATTTCATCAGCATTTCCTCATATCTCCCAAGTACATGTATCTGTTCATTGTAGTTGATTTTTGATGATATATTCTGTTCTGAAATAAAAGCATTAATTTTTTCAAAAAACTCATTGTAATTTTTCGTCTCATCAAGGTTTTGTGACAACTGTTTTAAGGCGGTGGAGAATGATTCCAAGTCTGACAACACCTGATGAAAACTTGTGTAGTTCTGAATATTCTGCATCATCGATTCATTCAGTTTGAAAGATAGCTCATTGATTTTATGCTTGAAGCTGTCACTTGTCAGTTTTAAAAGACATTCCAGGTACACTTTTGCTTCATTGGACAATGTGAAGTCAAAGTCACTGCTGGCTACCTCAACAGCATCCAAGTTCATGATTGTCTTCGTGAGTGATTCCTTGTTCTTGCCAAGCAACGACATGTTGAAAAGGGACCCTGACTTGTATGGGCGACGGAATATACTGATTCTAGCTGCTTTTCCAGTATTGTCTCTGGTTTGGAGACCTTGTAGTAGCTTTATCACTCTCTGATAGAAATCACGCTTACTTTTTCCTATTTTCTGATTAAGCTTTTCCGCAAGAGATATTTCAGTGTGATTCAAGTAATGCATAATGCTCTCAATATGCATTTCTTCTGTTATCAATTCAGGTATTGTGCTATCAACCTCATCTGTCATTCTATAACTAAAAGGCATTTTGGATGCAATAAGCACAATATGATCTTTGTATTTATCAATATCAACCAAAAAATCATTCAGATGATGAAGAGTATTGATGAAACTATCTTTTGAGAAACCATATTGAAGTGAAGAATATTTTTCAAGGAGTAAAATCTTCACTTTCGTGATTTTTTTGCTAACAGACTTCATGACATCCATGGAGACAATTTCATGTGCAGAACTTCTGGAGTCATGGAAACCCGGGGAATCACAGAAGTTGATAGTTGAATTGTAGTTGACAAACTCAGGATAGAGTGTGAAGGACTCAGTGGCCGATGTTCCAATTTTTTCCCCATCTTCAATTATGTATTCACCGGTGTCTGATCTCACCTTCTTTGACTCCAGTTTGAGATTTCCGGTCAGGAACTGGACCAAACTGGTTTTGCCACTGCCTGCTCTGCCCAGCACCAGAATGGTTTCATCTGTTGGCGAATCCTTCTGCTTCTGTACAAAATTTTCGCCATCGCTCAGCATTTTTGTGATCAGCGAAATCTGCTCCTGAATGTAGCCTGACTCAGCCAGGCAGTCCAAATGTTGTTCTCTCCCATTTTCCTTCAACAAATAAGTCATTCATATTTATAACATCAATATATATGTTTTTATCAGTTTGTTCATGTAATTATCGAAAATAGACTGGGAAGAACACTAACATGTTTCCCTTCCGCAAAGTACAAACAAAAAACATGAAGAAATTGCATTATTTCATTCATCAATTTCAGCTCATTATGTACAATAATCACTATAACTGACTCAGCACAAGTTACAACAGGCTCATGGTCAGAACTATCCATATCCAATTTATACACTATAATTCAAATTCAAATGTGAGTCAATATAAGTTTCTGTCCTCAGAATAACGAATTACAATTACAAAAAAAAACTGAACTTTTAAGGGAAAATTCATCCAGACTGGGAGTATGACCATGTACTTTGAACATTGACACTGGAAAATACATAATTTGCAACTGCAACACTCAAATTATTAAAAAAAAACTGAAACAAGCTTTGAGTATATAAATAAAATTGAACTATCACATGAATTTAATTGCATGCCAATCACATCAATTATCTATCAGAATGTTCCAGAGTGAGAGCGTTTCATTTATACGCGTTTCAATGAAATTTGGTATGCACTGCCGCGGATAATACGATTGAATTTTTTTTCAACCTCCTATTGTACATACACAAGAGATGAATCTAGTGGAATAAAATAATTTTATAACATTGAAAGTTACCAATATAAAATCATATATATATATATATCAAGAATCAAGAATGTTTTATTATCACAAACAAAATTGCATTGACAAAAGTCACTTCATCTGGATACAAAAGTATTGATACTTAGGGTCGGTTTCCGAGCTCGAGATTTAGATAAGTTCTAGACTTTTAACTCTGGAATCAGAAAATTGGCTTCCCGAGTCAGAGCGTTAACGTAGTCAAGGACTTAACCCTGGAGTTTACAGATCTTCGTTAGACTCTTCTTCGTTAAACTTAGTTTATAATTTCGCTTTCTGAGTGAAGGGCTTATAAGTTTAGAACATGAATTAGATCCTTGCCTCTTTCCGAGTCAAAGATTTATCAAAAATCGTCAAGTCCAGAACTTAAAACAGTGTGATTTTGAACCCTGACTGAGGTAGGTTTTAAAATTAAGCTTTGTACTTAAACTGAGCAAACAAATCTCAGTTATTGTTTTGGAGTAGATGACTAGCCAAATAGGTGTCTTGGAATACCTTAATTATTTTGATTGGTACATCCTAATTCATAATTTATAGTTTGCAAGTCTATTTTGGAATAAAGTTATATCAGAATTATGCAAAAAAACTATTATTATTCTACGACTGTGACATAACCTAAGAATTTTCAAGAAAAATAATACAAAGATAGCTTTGGAATTTTATTTTCTAATGTGAATGTTATTAATCAATGTCATATCCAGCATATTAATAATAAGAATATAACAATAATATATTTTTATTTCAGTTGTTTTCAAAACAAATACATTCTCCAACTCAAATAGCCTACTAAAATTTTTATTCCAAAATTACTGGTTAGGATCAATACTAGCATAACGTAGAATAAAATGTTCATTCATTCATGTTTCAAAAGGTGAGGTTTCGCTTTGAATAGGCCTACAAAGAAATCGACACGTATTTTCACAATATAATTGTTACAAAATAGTTTGGAGAGCATGCTCATTTGAATTAGCCCGCTCCAATCAGCTCTTCTGGTATAATGCGAACAATACAACAGTGATATATTGAGAATTTCCCACTTGATTATTTCTTCAAGTACTGGACTCAAATAAGACGATAACTTAATAGACTCCAGAGTTTAGAAGATAAACCCGTGACCAAGAAAGTCGATTTAGACCCGAGCGCTTATTTTAGTCCTGGACTCTGTAAGTCCAGAACTTATAGATCCGAGCTCGGAAACCGGCCCTTAGTTGAAAGTCCAGTTGTAATATTACAAACAAAAATGATTATTCTTCAGCATAATTATTGCTGTGAATAACGAGCAATTCATCCTACAAGTGGGTCAACTACTAGAATTCTGTCCTAAAATGTTGCCACCAAATGTGGGCTAGTTCCTTGTTAGTTTGGAAGAGTTGTCCTCCAATTCATGTTTAGGGAAAAGATATAAGTTACTGGTGACCAAGGTGAGATTTGTATGCTACAAATATCCTATTTGATTTGATGAAGAAGCCCAAACGGCTGCACCAGCACTGTGAGAACGAGTTCCGGAAGTCATTTCAACTGACTTTTTTGTGACACCACCCATACACATCATCATCCATAATTTTCAAGTTTTCTGCGTATAGCTTCGATCATCCTTCAGTAGATTTATGCTGAACTATCACTTTTTAAAACGATAACGATACGCAGCTAGCACTTGGCAAGAGACGAATTGAGGCTGCTATGTTTGTGGGTCTATAATTCTTCAACAATTTAGGCTGGGCAAAAGCAAAAAACTTTCTACTGGTGATATTTTTCTGAGTTTTTCGATTTGTTCACCATCAAACAATCCAATCACTACTTTTTGAAATATGAGTGCTTGAATTTCAAATTTTTGGGACAGATCGTTTCAAATTCAGTAAGAGATGAATTCAAGAAATTCCAATGATAAATTATTAATGGTATTGTTGATAGAATCAAACGAAATTCCCTGAAAATTTCAATTTTTGAGGAAGTTATTAAATCTCAGTTGAGTATATTATTGGTAATTTCTGGTAAAAAAGGATATAAATAACTTTCTCAAAAATTGATAGTCTCAGAAATTTTTTGTTCTAAGCTCTTCAATCAACAATATCATGATAAATTTATCCTCGAAATTTCATGGATTTATCCCTTACCGAATTTGCAATGATCTGTCCCAATAATTTAAACTTTAGGCGCTCATATCTCGAAAAGTAATGATGAGAAAAAATCTGGTGTGGTACATTGACACAACTTTCCTTGCTCATATTTGAAACTACGATCAGACTCCTGTATATGTGTATATACAGGGTGATTCATAATTATGGTAAAATAATTTAATACGTGATAGTAGAGGTATAAGTAAGAAAAAAAGTTCTCATAAACATATATCCATAAACGCTTCATTAGCGAGCTATACAGGCGGGTGAAAGATTTCGCCCGGAATTCAGTTCCTCTGGTGAAATACACCGATGCTGAATTGTTTGGGGACTAGTTTTTGAAAAACTTATGCTGGATTCATATGGAAAAATATCTGAAAAATTGAATGAAACTAGTCTGGAAGCTGTAGTGTGAGTAGTTTTTGAGAAAAAAGTTGAAATATGCAAAAATTCCAGGTAGAAAAACACAGACTTCTACGTTTGATGCCCAATAACTTTCTTCAATGACCAGTAAACAAATAATTTTTCGCAATAAAAATTGTAGAGAATTTAATTCTGAAAAGGATGATGTAAGCTGTGTAAACTAAATTTGAGTAAAAGTTGAATAAAATGTATTCTTATGTAGTACATTACACCACAAAAATTTGCTGTTTTATGGGGAGAGAACTAATAACTCATAAGTTGTAGCTGATTGCAAATAAAATATTCGGTTTTTTATGAAAAGTTTTTTCTTTATATGAAATTAGCATATCTAAATGACATTAAACTTATACCAAAAGACTAGTAGATTATGCCATTAAGCCTGGGAGGAAGCTCGAACAGAAGTAGATGATCTCCTATGATTCCTGCCCAAATGTTTACTGAAAACTGATGTTGTGGAAGATTAGGATTGATGGCATGAGGATTCTCAGCTGCCCAAATATGTTAGTTGTGGACGTTAACGATAGCTGTTCTTGTAAAGTGTGCCTCATTGGTGAATAAAACGGATGTTAAAAAGTTTGGGTAAACAAGTTTTACTAAAAACCATTGGCAAATACCATCACAGGGAATACAGTCTCGTGGCAATAGAGTATGAACTTTCTGGAGGTGGTATGGATGTAATTGTTGCTCTTTTAGTATCCTCCAAATAATAGATTGATTGACATTAAACTACACTGACAATTCTCTTGTGTTCTTCTCGGGATGTTCATAAATTTCATTAAGAACTTGTTCTTCCAACTCAACAGTCTTAGTAGATCGGGGTCTGCCTGCATAAATATGCTCTTTGGATATCAAAGAATCTGTTTCAGACAGACGTTGATGAATAGTGGCAAAAAACCTTGAACTTGGACATACTCGATTAGGAAAGTTCTCTTGATACAAACGTCTTGCTTCAGTGCTATTACAGTAGTGTCCCATTCCATACATTAAATGCATGTCAGCTAATTCGGAGTATCAATAATGTCTAAAATTATTACCTGCCATTTTTTTAAAAGTTAACACTTAACACAAAAGCAAAGTGAAATGGTTACAAATAACTGGTTGATAGATTAAACAAAAAACACAGCGCGGCTACTAACAGTAGGCCTAACTTACAGTTTGTTTTTTTGTTCAACAGTGAGCTAAAATATTTCTGAAAATAATTTTCAGCTGATAATTTCTTTTAAATATTTCCTTATTTAAAACAAAATAAATCAGCTGTTTTGGAACAGCTGTTATTAAAATCCATGTTCTATTGGCAATCAGCTACAACCTATGAATTATTAGTTCTCTCCTCATAAAACAGCAAATTTTTGTGGTGTAATGTACTACATAAGAATACATTTTATCCAACTTTTATTTGAATTTAGTTTACACAGCTTACATCATCCTTTTCAGAATTGAATTCTCTACAATTTTTATTGCGAAAAATTATTTGTTTACTGGTCATTAAAGAAAGTTATTGGGCATCAAACGAAGAAGTCTGTGTTTTTCTACCTGGAATTTTTGCATACAGCTTCCAGACTAGTTTCATTCAATTTTTCAGATATTTCTCCATATGAATCCAGCATAAGTTTTTCAAAAACTAGTCCCCAAACAATTCAGCATCGGTGTATTTCACCAGAGGAACTGAATTCCGGGCGAAATCTTTCACCCTGTATAGCTCGCTAATGAAGCGTAAATGGATATGTTTATAAGAACTTTTTTTCTTATTTTTACCTCTACTATCACGTATTAAATTATTTTACCATATTTATGAATCACCCTGTATAATTGTTTTCAGAGTACTTTTTCCTTTGTGTAGATTGTGAAATTCGATAATTTTTTTTCTAGTCGTCAAAACAGCTGTTCTACAGATGAAATAATATCTCTCGACTATGGTTGTGTTCTTTTCATGAACTGCGCTACCTACCTACCTCATGCACGAGAAGGAGGTTACTAAGTCCGTTTCTCAAGGATGGGGTGGACCCCCCATTAGTTTCCCAGAAAGGAGACTCATGCCAGTTGATAAAGCTGATAAATAACTATACAGGATATGAATTTGAAAAAATCGGTCAAGTCATTTTTGAGAAAATCGTGAAAAACATGGTTTTTAGTAATTATCCATCATTTTTCTCAAGAATATTACGGAGCTCCTGCAATTTTCCTAGTAATGAGACTCATGCCAGTTGGTAGGGCTTATGAATAGCTATCCGTGGTATAAATTTGAAGCAAATCGCTAGAGCCGTTTTCGAGAAAACCGTGAAGAACATAGTATTTTAGTCATTATCCGCCATTTTTCTCAAGAGTACTGTATTACGGAGATCCAGAAATTTTCTCAGAAATGAGACTCATGCCAGTAAATAGGGCTTAAAAATAGCTATGCATGATATAAATCTGAAGCAAATCGTTAAAGCCGTTTTCGAGAAAAACATGTTTTTCCAGTAATTATTCGCCATTTTTTCCGCCATCTTGAATTGAATTTCATTGAATTTCTTATTGTCGGATCCTCATGGTATAAGGACCTCAAGTTTAAAATTTCAAATCAATCGGTCAATTAGGAATGGAGTTATCGTGTTCACAGACATACACACATACACACACACACATACACACACACAGACCAACAGCCAAAAATCATGTTTTTGGACTCAGGGGGCCTTGAAACGTATAGAAAACTTGAAATTAGGGTACCTTTTTTTGGGAAAGCAATACTTTCCTTACCTATGGTAATAGGGCAAGGAAAGTAAAAAGTGTTTTCCTGAGAAAACTTTTTTATTTTGATAGTTTGATGGTATACAAATCGAGAAACATTGAAAATATCAAGAGTAGAAAAATTTTTCAGCCTTTTGCACAGCCTTAATTATTGACGATCTGGCCGTTTATCTCCGATTAACGTTCTTTATCTTCGATAAAAGTTTTATCTTCACCTACGCATCACTACAGAGTCCAATCAATTGAGTTGAAGTATTTCTGGCTTTCAAAAAAACTTTCAAAATTTTTCCATGATTTTATCAAATCTATCAACATACATCAATTGTTTGTGAATCATCGTGTCTCTCCAATTCTTCTTGATGTAATGTTTCCAATGGCAGGTCAAATTCTCCCACATGTGATGAGACTGGTAATGGCAATTCAAAAGCAGCAGGAGAGGCTGAAGACCTGGGAAATCAGAAATCTTATTACAGTACCATTTTGAATTACCGTATTGGATGAGAACATTATATCACTCATCAATTTCGCTGTTATATCTGGCGAATTGGATGAGAGTAGCACTATAATAGCCTTGAATTCCAAGAATGTATAATTTTCAAAGGTGAGCCGGTTTATAGCCGGGTCTACACCACAAAGATATTTGCGCAAGCGTTCACGCAAACCTGGGTTTGCACAAATTCACAGGTTCGCGCAAACCTCTGTTCACAAATCTTAATAATCACACCACAAAAGAAGTGTGACTATTAATTATTATTAATAATTGGTATTTTCAATATCTATTTATATTTATACATTTTACCAAAATTTGTAGCCCCCTGAATTCTACCGCCCTGGGCTATAGCCCGATCAGCTCATGATAATGTAAATGCAGCCCTGCTCTGACTTCAGTTTTCTTGAACCAGGAAATGTGAACCCACTATTCAATTTTACTAGAACTTGACTCAATTTATATTTAGTCCAGTCACTATATACATTGGTGCATGCAATTTATATTGTAGTTCTGATTATTTAATATTCTATTTGGGTACATAAGAGAAGTTCAGAACCAATTTCTTCATGCAAAATTTCCCTGTGCTAGATATAGAGTGGCCCAAAAACCTCGTATTTTCAGCTCATTTTCCAGTTTTCAGCTATTTCTGCCAAATCGGACAGAAAAATATGCTTTCGCCTTTTTTTAGATCATAAGATTCTGAATAAAATGAGATCATTCGGAACTCTCCATCTCCAATGAGTACTCATTCAAAAATGAGTGAAATTTGAAGGAAAAATAAATTTTGATGAATTTTAGCTCTTTATCAACAATATCTTCCGATTGTTAACATTTAGATGTATAATTCAAAATCCCTCTGGGCGTATCTTTGTGCTCCACAATCTGAGATCAGGGAGAGCGCTCTATCTCGAGTAGATTTCCAGGTACACCTGAAAACAATGCTCCTTGTATTGTGAAAAACACCTAATGTTCAGCTTCAACCATCATCACCAACTACATTGTCCTTACATTGATATTTCGCACAATGACATAAGTTCATGAGATCATGTTTTATGAGAATCACCCGCTAGATGCACTTCATTTCAGTATTTCCTAGTGGAGAGGCGCGCTCAAGGCCACCTCAAGGATCAAAATTTCAAACACTTAAAACTTTCGACACAATGCTCAGACTCCATCGTACTACACTTCATTCTTCTCGGCTCGTCAAGGCGGTCCAGAATCATGCATCATAAGTCAAATTCGGTCGATAAATGAAAAATTTATTGTTGAGTTTACTTAAGCCCATATTCCAATACACAAAAAATTGCCAATTTCAATATTCAAAGCTGCATGTCTTGTGAAATACTTCTGATAAAATTTCCAAATCAAATGAGGATGTCAAAATTGTCCCCCTCTACCAACTCCAATGAATAATACTTTCAATTCCAATACAATTCGAAAGTTACAGAATATTTTAAAAATGGCGATTTCAGTTTTTACATTTTTTCGTGATTTTACTGTTGATCAAGAGTTTCTAAAACGAGTCTGATACATCATAGAAACTCACGATTACTTCCAAATTGTAGATAAATTATTCATCCTCTATGAGCTCATCTGCCTAAAATCCATCTTGGATCACTCTGGCATATAATAGAACTGCCAAAACTAGGAATGGGTATCGATACATCGATGTTTCAACATCAAACATAGATGTTTTTAACATCGATGTTTACTGTTCGATGTTTTTCACTTATCGATGGTTTTACCTAGACATCGGTCATCCGATGTTTTTCCCAACTAAAAAGTAAGAACAATACTAATTTTTTAATTTGATACAAGTTTTTTTTTTTTTTTTTTTTTGTTAGAAGAGGATTATCTTGAGAGCAATAAGCAATAGTAACAGAATTATAATCATTATCTTTATCATATTTAGTGTAGTATCATAGAGAAACAATAGCGTAAGAAGATATCCCATGGTATAGGGAATTTATGTCGCAACTTTTTCTGTTATCTCAAGCCGATTACTGTCGATTATTGTCAATTTTTACTGTTTTGTTGGGGTCATAGTGTATGAACGGCACAATTTGAGAAACTACCAGCGTCACACAGCTGCATAGGAAAGAACTATGTGAACTATAGGCTTGGGATAACAGTAAAAGTTGCGACATAAACGCCCTATACCATGGCATATCTACTTATGCTATCGTTTCTCTATAGTAGTATTCTGTTTAGTGTTTTTCGTGAATATAGATCACTCTTGTGAAAGATCTCGCATAAGTTTTGATTTCCTGCAGATTGCTATTCTTATTTTTCAATCAGGCTCTCTCTATTTTTATGTGAGACTGTTGGATACTCTTGAAGATTTACATTACTTCTGTGGTCCGTGTCAAGGTTAGATAGTTAGTTATTTAGAATTGAATAAGAGGTCGGATTCTTCGTTTCTTAGGAAGAAAGAGTTTTTTCTTACTACAATTATTTCCTCAACATGTGTTTAACACTAATTAATCTAGCTCTGGAAAAGAGGTCCTCGTATTGTAAGGAGTGCAGATATCAATATAAAAAAACTTAATCCATTTCCATTTCCTAAAAAATCTATCAGGTATTGAATGAATACGATATGAGTATCAATGATTGCTAAAATTAGCTTAGGGTGAAATTTCAAGACCGAATCCTCAAGGATATCCCGAGAGGTTTCAGACTAGACCATGAAGATGACAAATCTTGTGAACTAGAGTTGATGTATCTTTCTAGTCACAACCTGACTTCAATTATTCGAAAGACTGTTACTTGAATACCACAAGTCCAAAATTGCTGTGATTCCAGTTAGTAACTGTTAGAATATTGGAACAATAGCTCCAGATAAAATTGTAGTCACTTGAGAAGCTCTTTTTTTGCTCTACAATCTGAGATCAGGTAGAGCGCTCTATCTCATATTCCAGATACACCTGACAACAATGCTCCTTGTATTGTGAAAAACACCTAGTTTTCAGCTTCAAGCATCATCACCAACTACATTGTCCTCACATTGATATTTCGCACAACGACATAAGTTCTTGAGATTATGTTCTATGAGAATCATCCGTAAGATACACTTAATTTCAGTATTTCCTAGTGGAGAGGCGCGCTTAAGGACACCTCAAGGATCAAAATTTCAAACACATAACTTTTGACACAATGCTCAGATTTCATCGTACTACACTTCATCCTTCTCGGCTCGTCACGACGGTTCAAAATCATGCATAATAAGTCAAATTCGGTCGAAAAATGGAAAATTTATTGTTGAGTGTACTTAAGCCCATATTCCAATACACAAAAAATGACCAATTTCTATATTAAAAGTTGCATGTCTTGTGAAATACTTCTGATAAAATTTCCAAATCTAGTGAGAATGTGAAAATTGTCCCCCTCTACCCACTTCAATAAATAATACTTTCGATTCCAAAACAATTTGGAAGCTAAGATTTTAAAAATGGCGATTTCAGTTTTTACATTTTTTTTCGTAATTTTACTGTTGATCAAGAGTTTCTAAAACGAGTCTGATAGATCATAGAAACTTATGATTGATTACAAATTGTGGATAAATTCATCCTCTACGAGCTCAGTTGCCTAAAATCCATCTTGAATCACTTTTCGCTATCATAGAACTGCCAAAACCGTTAATATGAGAAAAATATCTACAATTTCCGGATTTTTTTCAACAATCAAATCTCACTTTAAGAACATATTTTTCCATGAATTGCTTACAGCAGATGAAATAGAAAATTCTATTGTACATTTCAAGATCATGTAATAATTTTTATAATGAGGGGTTACCGAGATACATAGCTTTGAATATAGAAATTGGCCATTTTTTATGTATTGAATATGGGCTTAAGTACCTACACTCAACAATAAATTTTCTATTTTTTGATCGAATTTGACTGTTGATGCATGATTTTGAACCGCCTTGGCGAGCCGAGAAGAATGAAGTGTAGTACGATGAAATCTGAGCATTGTGTCAAAAGTAAATTATAAGTGTTTGAAATTTTGATTTTTGAGGTGTCCTTAACCGTGCCTCTACTAGGAAATACTGAAATGAAGTGCATCTAACGGGTGATTCTTACCCATGAACTTATGTCATTGTGCGAAATATCAATGTGAGGACAAAGTAAATGGTGATGAAGGTTGAAGCTGAAAATTAGGTGTTTTTCACAATACAAGGAGCATTGTTGTCAGGTGTACCTGGAAATCCTTATGACATAGAGCGCTCTACCTGATCTCAGATTGTATAGCACAAAAATACGCCTAGAGGGATTTCGAAATATACATCTAAATTGTAACAATCGGAAGATATTGTTGATCAAAAACTAAAATTCATCAAAATTTTTTTTTCCTTCAAATTTCAATCATTTTTGAAAAATAATAACTAAGTACTCATTGGAGATAGAGAGTTCCGAGTGATCTCATTTTTTTAGAATTTTATAATCTGGGAGAGATTTGGCAGAAATAGCTGAAAACTGGAAAATGAGCCGAAAATACGAGATTTTTGGGCTATTCTGTATCTAGCACAAGGAAATCTTGCATGAAGAAATTGGTTCTGGACTCCTCTTATGGATTGTATCCAAATAATATATTAAAAAATCAGAACTACAATATAAATTGCAAGCACACCCCCTTTTTTATGTCTATATTGACTGGACTGATAGTATCATCCATAAAAACGTAGGGCAATAAACGATGTTCAAAATCATCGATGTTCAAAAACATCGATGTTTACTGTTCGATGTTTTTCACTTATCAATGTTAGGATGAAAAAACACCGATGTTCGAAACATCGATGTTTTGTCTTTCGATATCCATCCCTAGCCAAAACTGTTAATATGAGAAAAATATCTACAATTTCCGGATTTCTTTCAACAATCAAATCTCACTTTACGAACATATTTTTTCATGAATCGTTCACAGCAGATGAAAGAAAAAATGCTATTCCACATTTCAAAATCAAGTAACAAACATTTAAACTAATAAAACACCTCAATAGTGATGTGAAGGAAATGGCTAAAATAGAAAACATGGGCAGAGAAGAATTGTAACAATTTTCATTGTTCCAATTGTGAACGATGAGGATTTTGCGAATTATCATGAGAAGTCAGCCTGTTATGAAAATGGATTTCGCTGTATTGGTTTTCTGCGTTGTGTTGTGTCGACTCTGCAAGTGTGTGTGTAGAAGTTATAGTACTGTGAAAATCAACGATTTTCCTGGAGCATCAGCTTTGCTTTTCTGCGTTGTGTAGTGTCGACTTTGTTAGTGTGTGTGTAGAAGTTATGGTGCTAAGAAAATCAACGATTTTCCTGGAGCATCAGTCTGGTTCATGACCTTATAAGGCAAGGAATTCATAGCTATCAAGGAAAAATATAGCTGTCACCTGGTGGGAGAAGGTGTCTAAAATTATAGTTGTACCGTTACTTTCTATTGGTGGAAATTTTTCTAGAAAATAGTGGCTGCCAATCGCAGTGGGCGTTGGTTGGGTTCCCATCTAGTGAGGCCGTTTGCAGCTGTCCACGGCGGGACGACAGAAGCATGGTGCATTCACTCAGCGTCTGTCCTCTGTCATAAGCAGTACAAAATGTAGTCTGATCAATATTTTGTGTTAATCATGGCTTTCATGCCAGCTTTAGGCTTTTTAGTATTTGGCTCTGGAACCTTTTGTTCCAGTAGCATTTTTAATTTTTCCGCCTCAGTAATTGCTTTAATTGAGGAGAGAGGATAGCCTATCAAATTGTCACCTCACAATGGGGATTTTCCTCCTATAACCGCTACTAAAGGTATGTCATAGATTTATAATATAATTAAGAAAATTATTATCAATGTACGGGTCCATCAAAGTACGGGTCCATCATAGTATGGGTCCATCAATGAACGAGTCCATCAATTTACAGGTTCATGAACGTGTGTCTTTAAGCCGCTGAGACGCCTCTGAATCGATGGCAGTCCTAGAAGCTTGGGGTATGCTGTCTCCTGTCCATCTGGACGTGTAGAGCTTGATCACCGAGCCTAGATTCAAATTGAAGAAACAGCTTTGAGGTAACAACTTTTTCCAAATTAAACGAACGTCCCAGGAACTCCGGATGTGACAGAATGGGTTTTAGTAACTATAGACTTACAAAAAATACCAAAATATTGCTTAGATTATATGATTAATATTTCTTTGCATTCGAGCCATATCGATAACATAGATTACACAAATTTTAACACAAAATCTAGTACATTTATATAAATATATAGAAATATTTTTGAACTGGCCTACAGTTGCCGCCTATTAACTGCCGTTTTACTATTGGTGCATGCAAATTTTATTCGGTATTCATGCGCCTGGTAACTCTTATTTCCTGAATACATTAAATTATTTTTATTTGGTTTTTATTTATGCTCTTTACATGCTAGTTAATATTCTATACATTAATATTAATTCCATGCTACCTAATAATTAGCCACGTGGACGGGTGTTTTTTCATATTGCACACCATCTGATTGCAATAAAGCTCTGCCAAGGGGTTTTGGTCAGATTCTACGTTCCTCGGTTTGATCGATCTCTAGGTCACCGATCCGTGAATACATGTACATAACCTCAATCTTCAAATATTTTATATAATAATCTATTTATGAGCAATAAACATCCTTCAAATCCTTTTTAGGTTCTTGTACCATTTAGCCAGAACAAGCTGATGCTATCTAATCTTAGTTTTATCTATTTGGCGATATTAGCCAGTTACTTTATTTCAGACCTATTACTGTTTCTGTTAGGGCTTTTGTCTACCCAGATTTAATATGTTACACGCGCCCTGGGTTTGAATTCAAAATATTTGAGAATCACAATGTTTTTAATGAAAACCCACCCTTCAATACATCGATATACACTATACTTTATTTATAAATTATACTCTCATACTTCTATCACAGTTCGCAGACATATTTGCTGCATCTCCTTTATACCTTTATCAAATACAATAACAAATTCTCCTCCTCAACACACATAAAATATCATAAATATAAACTTCTAAACGTACTCCTCCTGACAACACTTAACATATAGTAATTTTTAAATTCGCCGCTTGCAGGGCCGCCAACCTAACTACACACATTTCATAATTCTCACAAATATTCCTTTTAGACAATAATTTCGATTCACAAAACTTCTGGGCTTATATCTTATAGTATTTCTTAGGTCTTAATATAAATAATTTTCTATACATCAGGTACAATACTTTTCTTTTGCTAATGGCTCTTTGGTTTTTGTAGCTGGTATTCACTTTAAGTCTTTTTCAGGTAACAAACGTGGCATAATTAAAAGTAATAAATATAAAACATATAAATAAATATACCGACATTAATAAATATAATAAATAACAATAATAAATAACTTTTTGGGTACAGTATTCTTTTTATAAACATATGTTCAACAGACGTCACATATTTGATTTAGGTGGCTTGCTCATGCTGGTCGCTGTTCCTTTCATAGTGCTACATGTTACATCAGAATTTGCTGTCGACTTTCATAACTAACCTAACTGCTCAATTTTTTCTCTTAAAAAGGTAATTAACAAATTTTAATTTTATTATCCCCGCTTGTGTCCTTTTTTATCTGATGTATATAATTAATTACATATTTAAAATTGTTCTTTTCCTTATTGCAGGCTTCTAACGGCTGGAAGGAATTAAAACATTGGATTGTTGCCACGCGGTCCTATGCCAAGATTAATTTATTAAGGAAGGTCAGTAATCGTTTGATAATAATGTTTTCCTTGATTTCTTATCATATTTATTTCAAATTTGACGATATAGCATGTAGAAATTTCGTGGCTTTCCGTATCTTTGGCTTCTGCTTGTAGCTATACTGTAGGCCGTTGGTTATCTGCTGTTGATTTGTGAGGCTGTCCTAATTGATAATTTTTTCATCATGAATATAAAGCCCTGGTATCTGTGTATACTTTTAACAATTCCTTGATTCTTAATTGTAATTCCTTTCAATCCATTCCAATCATCCTGTAATTTTAATTCCCTTTCCTCTTATTTCTTTAATATTCTTGATCTCGGTTCATTATAAATTATAGGCTCACAACAATAAACATCTTTATAATATTAGCTTCCAATTATCAATAATAGATTCTTTTAATAATAACTATAATATTTTCCATCATATCTACAACACAGTCTTTTTTAATATCACAGCCATTATAACAAATATTAACACACTATCCAAACATTTATCATCTTTTCAATAGCATAATATCCAGGTACTTCACTTTCTTAATATTATTTCTTATTTCTTCCACTCTTATTAACCACTTTCCATTCTTCATTAGTCCATCTTCCATTTCCTTGTTGCCCATGTATGATTCCGTAATATTCCTTTTAGTAGCTCTGTTTTTATCCCATTTCGTTGGCCCATTATTCCGGTCACATCGCTGATTATAGCCTTTAAAACGTATGTGCCGCGGATGCACGCCGTCGGTCCGCTCCTGTCCTCCTCGGTGTCGGTCCGGTGTTCTTCTCGGGCGTTTGAACCGTGCGTGCGGCCTCCATCGGCGCGCGCGGTTCCTCCGTTTCCTTCGCCTCCGGGCCTTGCGATGCATGCTCCTTCGGTCATGTAGTCCGTCCTCCTCGTCCTGATGTCGGCCGGGTGTCCTCGGGCGCCTCCGTCTCCGGGCCTTGCGGTGGTCGCTCCTCCGGTCCTGCATGCCGTCCTCTCTGGTGTCGTCCTCTGGGTCCTCTATCCTGGGTTCCTTGGGGTGCCTTGGTGGGGTTGAATGATGCGCGGGTGCGGTGGCGGTCTCTTGATGCGCGAGTGTGACGTTCAAGGCGGGTAGTATGGTGACGGTCTCCTCCTGGCGACTGTTTATTTTTAGCAGTGATTCTTCGGTGGCAGGTTGCTCTTCGGTGGGGAACAGGAAACTTAATAGAGGTTGATGCTTGCGGGTGGTTTTTGGTGGTGGTTTATCTTGTATTAACATCTGTTTTTCTAATATTTTCGGTTCTTCTAATAATGTTTTCGGTAAATCACTTCTGAATGTGGTGTATGACGTTGAAATATCCTGCTTTTCTTGGTTTGTTTCATTTGAGCTTGTGCTTGTTATATCGGGGTATCATATAGTCCTGGTTTATTAGCTGTAGTTTTCTGTATATCTGGTGGCGGGTCGTTGGGTGCTGGGTTCCGGGTTTTTTGTTGATTCAATCCTATTGCATGTGCTAATGTATAATTTGTACTTACTTGTTGAGGTGGCGGTTTATAATTTCTGTTGTAATTGTTTTGTGTGTGATTATTATGTGAGTTTAATCGATCACGGCCATCATAGTGATTCTTACGATTGCTCTGCTGGGCATAGTGGTTGGTTGTGCGATTTTGAAATTTTTCATTATTCCAGTTACCATTTTGCCTGTGCTCATAGCGGCGTTCAAATTGAGGAGCAGATCGGTAGCGATCATATGATACCGGTTCATAATTTTGGCTGTTATGCTGATTAAATTTTGAATTATGTTGATTTGGTGCGTATCTCTGGTCTGAGCGGTGGTTTGATATTGCCATTGCAGACTGTATGCCATATAAATGATTTATCAGCTGCTTACAATCAGTAATGGGTTGTGTGGCGAGTGCCATTCTAACTTGATACGGTAGCTTCTTTAAAATAATACTTGCTAATGCCGATTCATTAATGGGCTCGCTCAATTGAGAATTTTTAAACTGTAGGGCAGTGACGAAAGTGGTACATGCACCGTCTAAGTTAGGGTTGAACTCGCATGATATGATGTCCGCTAGCACGTCCAACTGTTTACTTCTGCTCCAATACTGTTCCAGGAAGACAGCTACAAACTCATCCAATGATGTAAATTCATGGGCTCTACTCCGAAAGAACATCAGGGGTTCGCCAATCAATAAATTAGTCAAACGAAGACGCCAAAAATTCCAAGAGGTAGGTGCAAGAGTTTGTACTAATTTTATCTGATCAATGAATGGTTGAGGTTGCAAATGGCGATCAGTATTATCAAATTTTCCTAGTCCTTGTAATATACTATGTACGTTGAGGTTGTCTGTTTGAATCCCTTGAGGTCGTTGTTGAATATGATTTTCTAATGCTGTTATTTTTTCCTGTGTTATCTGCCATTGACTATTATGTGTAATTTTATTTGCGTTTACTTCTTGATTTAATTGAGTCAGAGTGGATTTTTGAATTAGTAGAGTTCCGTTTAAAGCTTTACAGGTTTCAGTATTTTGATTGATGCTACCTTGCAGTTGGTTCATTTTTGTGGACATATTAATCTGTTTATTTTGTATTTCTTTAATACTGTTAATATTTTTGTCAACTGTAGTTGTTAATGTTTGATTGGCAACGGTAATTTGTTTGTGGATTTCTTGGTGGCAATCGGCCTTAATGTTATTGGTTATATCCTGAATGGGTGTAGTGATTTGTATGGTTAGGTTATCTATCCTTTCGTTGAGCTCACATGTAACCGTATCCAACCTTTCCGATAATCCTGCCGTAACTTTATCCTGACTTTCTTTCTGTAGATTTATCATTGCTTTTAATTCTTCCCTATGATTCTCTACTTTAGCCTCAATAGTATCCAACCGTCGTTCTACTGATTTTATAGCGCCCGCTGTCTCTTTCATGCCCTGTTCCATTGTTTGCTTATTTGCCTCTTTCATTTCCACATTCTCTTTTTTAATCTCCTGCATCATTTTGTCCATTGTGTTTTGTAGCATAATATTGAACATACTGCTAGTTTGTTCCATCATTACCTTTTGAAAAGGATCTAGCTCTGTGACTGAAAATAGACTTTGTTTGCTCAGATGTGACTCGGCCTCTGGAGATGCGGGTTCGGCAGGCTGCTCCTCGCCCCCTTCAAAGTTGATCTCTACTATCCGTTGATTCAATGGTGTGTCAGCGGCGTCGATTCGAGTGGATGATAGAGGTTGCAGACCTGGTGGATCGAAGACTATCGACCCGACGCTTCCTGGTTCCCTTTCTCGTGGCGTATTGGCATCTACCGTGGTGGGGTTTGATGTGCTTGGAGTCGACAAAGTGGGATCTGTGCAACCGCCGTACATATATGAAACTTCAGAGTTTGCGGGAGTGTGATTCATTATGTCAAATATGATAAATGCTAATTAAACAGTGACAAAAATGATAAGCGAAGATGCTTAAAAAAGAGACACAAACCGGGACTTACAGTGAACAGTGATGTGTAAAGTGTTTGGATACTCTTACAACAAGGTATTTATACTTAAGTTTTTTACAATGCTCTAGCGCCCCCAATGTTTTGTTGATTTATTCTTGGCTAGTTTACAGGCTGCGACTTATTTTCCAACCGGCTTAAACACCTAATATATTTTTGACTAGAAAGTAATAGCAGTTTAGGCTTATAAAATATAATCTCTCTTTATAAACATGTAATTTTTCACAGTACTAATAATATAAAATTTTCTTTAAAACATATAATTTCTCTCTATTTAAAGCTCTTGTTTCCCCAAAAAGTAATACAAATTTCCCTTCGCCAGTTTTCCTCACAACTCGTATAAGTTATCTATAATTTTCAATATGGTTATTGACTTAATTTCAAATAATTATTCAATGAGCTTGGCTCTCATCATCAGCCCCACGTTGGCGCCATGTCTTTGTGTCACGTTATTCTTTATATTTAAATAACGATTAGCCTCCTGCTTGGCATCAGTCGGTAAAGCATGAGATTTGATATAATTAGGTCGTGGTTTTCTAATAGTATTCAGTCTTAAAAAATCTTGATAGGCCTAGATATGGGCTTCTCCTATAACTCTTGTAATTCAATAAATAATAAATATATATATAAATGATACTTATACTATAGTGTTGAGGAATAAAAAATAAATTGCACACCATGAAAGTTTCATACATATATTACACAAATAATGCAAAGATCAATCGAGGCAAAAAATATATATAGAGCGATAAAAAATATAATATAAAAATAGAACAATAATTGAAATCAATAAAAATATCACAGGCTAACTTTATATTCTAGATTTATGGCACGAATCATTACCATGTGCCTTTATCTTAAAATCATATGCATTCTTTTGCATGTAGCTGCGATATGCACTTGCTAATACTTGTCGACTTGGATAATTCAATCAAAAAATGTGCTCTAAGATCAGCTTGATAAATTAGCCACTAATAATCCAATATATATATATATATTAAAATCTCTAGTATTTAGTAGATTTATTTGTATCGAATATATATTTTTATCTCAGGTGCAAGATTCGGCACCTGACGGAATGGTAGAGCCATTCATCTAGTGAATTAGAACTATAATAAATTATCGCAAATTGTATTGCAAAAATTAAATATTATATGCATATGTTTTAATAGCCTAGATTTCGTACTTCTTTGATTTAATAGAATTTCTAAAATATTGATCTATATTTTGCTTTCAAATAAATACCTTTAATACTAATTTTACTTGCGCAAGTATTACTCTTATTAATTTCTCAATTTATAATAAAACCCTTTCGGCGAGCTAGCTTTGATCATCAGATTAATTCGAAGCACTAGGGCGCCCATCACTAATTCAAATTTAATCACTCACGTGTCGAAAATCTTCTTGTAAGCCGCCGATGTCGATCCAACTCCATGTGGTCCGGGAATATGGTAGCCGGAATCGTCTCCTCCAAGGGTTATAAATTTAATTAAAAATGAAAATGACTTCTGCTTCACAATAGCATCACGAAGTCTTTTAAGAAATTTAATAATTTACTTTAACTTTAACTTTTACAAAATCATTAGTAAGGTACTTCGCTCTAAAATATTTGGGGTCCTCTTATGGTGGCATTTGGCTGGCGAGTGCTGGTTCTTCCTTCTCAAGTTTTACAGATCCTCTTTCCGACTTTCAAATTAGCATAAAATTTAAATATCTTAGTCCTCCGCCATTTAGGTTCAAATAGATCTTACAAAAAATACCAAAATATTGCTTAGATTATATGATTAATAATTTCTTTGCATTCGAGCCATATCGATAACATAGATTACACAAATTTTAACACAAAATCTAGTACATTTATATAAATATATAGAAATATTTTTGAACTGGCCTACAGTTGCCGCCTATTAACTGCCGTTTTACTATTGGTGCATGCAAATTTTATTCGGTATTCATGCGCCTGGTAACTCTTATTTCCTGAATACATTAAATTATTTTTATTTGGTTTTTTATTTATGCTCTTTGCATGCTAGTTAATATTCTATACATTAATATTAATTCCATGCTACCTAATAATTAGCCACGTGGACGGGTGTTTTTTCATATTGCACACCATCTGATTGCAATAAAGCTCTGCCAAGGGGTTTTGGTCAGATTCTACGTTCCTCGGTTTGATCGATCTCTAGGTCACCGATCCGTGAATACATGTACATAACCTCAATCTTCAAATATTTTATATAATAATCTATTTATGAGCAATAAACATCCTTCAAATCCTTTTTAGGTTCTTGTACCATTTAGCCAGAATAAGCTGATGCTATCTAATCTTAGTTATTATCTATTTGGCGATATTAGCCAGTTACTTTATTTCAGACCTATTACTGTTTCTGTTAGGGCTTTTTGTCTACCCAGATTTAATATGTTACAAGTTATAGTACTGTGAAAATCAACGATTTTCCTGGAGCATCAGCTTTGCTTTTCTGCGTTGTGTAGTGTCGACTTTGTTAGTGTGTGTGTAGAAGTTATGGTGCTAAGAAAATCAACGATTTTCCTGGAGCATCAGTCTGGTTCATGACCTTATAAGGCAAGGAATTCATAGCTATCAAGGAAAAATATAGCTGTCACCTGGTGGGAGAAGGTGTCTAAAATTATAGTTGTACCGTTACTTTCTATTGGTGGAAATTTTTCTAGAAAATAGTGGCTGCCAATCGCAGTGGGCGTTGGTTGGGTTCCCATGTAGTGAGGCCGTTTGCAGCTGTACACGGCGGGACGACAGAAGCATGGTGCATTCACTCAGCGTCTGTCCTCTGTCATAAGCAGTACAAAATGTAGTCTGATCAATATTTTGTGTTAATCATGGCTTTCATGCCAGCTTTAGGCTTTTTAGTATTTGGCTCTGGAACCTTTTGTTCCAGTAGCATTTTTAATTTTTTCCGCCTCAGTAATTGCTTTAATTGAGGAGAGAGGATAGCCTATCAAATTGTCACCTCACAATGGGGATTTTCCTCCTATAACCGCTACTAAAGGTATGTCATAGATTTATAATATAATTAAGAAAATTATTATCAATGTACGGGTCCATCAAAGTACGGGTCCATCATAGTATGGGTCCATCAATGAACGAGTCCATCAATTTACAGGTTCATGAACGTGTGTCTTTAAGCCGCTGAGACGCCTCTGAATCGATGGCAGTCCTAGAAGCTTGGGGTATGCTGTCTCCTGTCCATCTGGACGTGTAGAGCTTGATCACCGAGCCTAGATTCAAATTGAAGAAACAGCTTTGAGGTAACAACTTTTTCCAAATTAAACGAACGTCCCAGGAACTCCGGATGTGACAGAATGGGTTTTAGTAACTATAGACTTCCAAAAAGGGAGGGGTGTAAAACGTGCGAACAATCCAATCAATTAAAACGTGCGGGATTAGACTTTTTGTTAAATCGTAACTTTGGATATTGGGAATAGATAGATTACTAATTTTATTAATTTGGTTTGAACAATAGATTTTTGGTTGTATCTTTACATTGAAATGTGAGGCCATATTTTCTCTGTAAGGATCCAGCTGGGAATTTCAGTTTTCTTTAAATTTATATTTTATAATCTACTATGTTGAATAATAATGTTGAATTAGTATATGAAATGTTTAAAGGTCACTTATTGATAAATTAATGTTTTAAAATAATTTTCATATTAAAGTTGTAAAGAATCAAAATGAAGTTTAAAGGACCCCAACCTTTTCTAAATTTGTTTTGAAATCACACATTTTTTGAATAGTTTCCCAAGGTAGAATTCCGTGATGTGATTTTTTAGGAATATTTTGTCTTTGCTGCTTTCATAATAATTATAAAGATACAGAATGGATATTATTAACATTTGATAGTGTTTTAAAAGTTTCCAAGTGTGTTCTAAATGTGCTAAGGGTTTTCTGAATTTTATGTGGATCTTTTCTTGAGATATCTATTGTTATTTATGATTAACTTCTGAGCAATATCTATGATAACTTTCAATTCTTGTTTCTGAAATTAGAGTTCTTTAAGCTTCTAATGATTCAATCTAAAACGTTTCCAATGTAAAGCAGACAGAGTAGGTTATTACCAAATTATCTATATCAGAGATAACTTTCTAAATTTAGTAATTTTATTTTCGGTTTTCATGATGTAACTTCATTTTATTTTATTAATTGTTGAATTTAACTGTAAGAGGTGACAATATAGTTGATATCTTTTCTCTATTTCGTTGTCTCTCTTGTCATTTCTGGATTCCCCGTTCTCTAGCACTAGGTATGTTTATCAAGCATCCCTTTTATTAAGTTATATTGTGTGTGCTTCTAAATTCTAAATTCCAAATTAGAGAGTTCCGGTTGATCCCATTTTATTCAGAATTTTATGATCTAAAAAAAGGTGGATCACATTTTTTTGTCCTATTACGAGATTTGGCAGAAATAGCTGAAAACTGGAAAATGAGCCGAGAATACTAGGTTTTTGGGCCACTCTGTATCTAGCACAAGGAAATTTTGCATGAAGAAATTGGTTCTGAACTTCTCTTATGTACCCAAATAATATATTAAAAAATCAGAACTACAATATAAATTGCAAGCACACCCCCTTTTTTATGTCTATATTGACTGGACTAATTGTAAAAGAATAAATTGATAAGTGAAGATGGATGGAGATAGGATATTGCAACTATTCAATTAATCTGTTGTCAACATCCGCAGAAATTATTATTATGAATTCTATACTTGTAGCACAGAGGAGAGAGTATCCTCCTCCTCCTCCTCCTCCTCCTTCACCTCCTCTTCCTCCTCAATGATGAAAAAAATACTGCTTATCAAGTGAGGAGTGAATGACCTTGTCTATAACATTACTATAGAGTAAATGACAAAATTATTATCCATTAAACAATCTTCCTCATTTTTGAGTATTTTTGAGAATTGACCTCGCACATTTTATTTGAGGGTGCTGAATCCGAATCTGAAACCGCGAATTATCTATCTTCATTTTGAAGCGATTTAGGTTTTGATGGATAGGATGAGTCATAATCGTTTCCTAGAAAAATCGCTGCAAACTGGCAGTGATTGATCGAGAAAAGCCAAACCTTCAAACCTCAGAAATTTGCAACAATCTCCCGTATAGTTACTTACTTACTCACTCCTCAGCTCTACAGGTCTCTACAACCCTCTCATAGCCTCTCCACCTGTCTCGATCCTCGGACTGCCTCCTCCAGTTACGAACTCCAAGCGTCCTTAGATCGCGTTCTAAATTATCCGTCCATCTATTTCTTAGTCGACCGTTACTTTGCAATGCTGATAACGTTATCGCTTAGCTTGCTTCGTCTATTGAGCTTTCTCTGTTCAATTTGTACTAACATTATCATTTGCTTGCTTGAATCATCAATGAAAATCGTTCATTGTTGCATTCGTAATTTTATTCGAAAATTAGTAAATGAAAATCATTAAGACCTTTCCAATATCCAATCATGAGTGAAAAGAAGTTAAAGCTCAAACGAGCTAAACTTGAGCAATATTTCTATTGTATTCAACATACTTTCGAATTGTCGAAAAAGGCTTTAAAAGAAGAAGTTAGTGCTAAACAATTTCTAATTCTCTATAGTTCCACTCTTAAAACTGTTCAGGATTATGAAGCTGTTGAAATGGAAATACAGGAGCTTGAAATGGAAAAAGACCCGGAATTTGTACCCAAATTAGTAGTTCACATATGGAAATGTTCGAACATATGGAAGCAATTGCTAGTGAATTGAAAAAACGCAGTCAGGTTGTACCTAGTGTTTCTACCCCGGCTCAACCTGTATCTTCCAATAAGGATTCGTCTAATATTTTACCGAAAATTGAAATTCCTGTGTTTGACGGAGATCAATCAAAATGGGCGGTATTCTACGAAATGTTTAAATGCATGATTCATGACAACAAATCGATTCCAAATCAACAAAAGGTCCAATATCTGGTGTCCAAACTATCTGGAGAAGCGGCTAATATTTCACGTCATCTACCACCTATTGCTAATAATTATGAAATTATTTGGGATGCATTAATTAAGCGGTTCAATGACCCCCGCTCACTCTCAAATGTGTACTTGAAACAAATTTTCGAATTCAATTGTCTAAAATTGGAGTCTCGTGCAGGTTTAGTTTCTATAGTCGATCAGTTCTGTGGTTCAATTACTGCTTTAAAACGCCTACGAGGTGAAGATGTATCTGATGCAATATTTCTGTTCCAAGCGTTGAAAATTTTAGATCCTGTTTCTCGAAAGGCATTTGAAGCTTCAGTTCATATTAAGGATGACCCCACATATACTGATTTTGTTTCATTCATCGAAAGGCAGATTAAATCGTTACCGCATGACGAATCGTCTAAACAATGCAAGCCAGTAGTGAAACCAATACCAAAATCCTAAGTGTTGGTTGTTCAATCGAATTCGCAAGTAACAAACATTTAAACTAATAAAACACCTCAATAGTGATGTGAAGGAAATGGCTAAAATAGAAAACATGGGCAGAGAAGAATTGTAACAATTTTCATTGTTCCAATTGTGAACGATGAGGATTTTGCAAATTATCATGAGAAGTCAGCCTGTTATGAAAATGGATTTCGCTGTATTGGTTTTCTGCGTTGTGTTGTGTCGACTCTGCAAGTGTGTGTGTAGAAGTTATAGTACTGTGAAAATCAACGATTTTCCTGGAGCATCAGCTTTGCTTTTCTGCGTTGTGTAGTGTCGACTTTGTTAGTGTGTGTGTAGAAGTTATGGTGCTAAGAAAATCAACGATTTTCCTGGAGCATCAGTCTGGTTCATGACCTTATAAGGCAAGGAATTCATAGCTATCAAGGAAAAATATAGCTGTCACCTGGTGGGAGAAGGTGTCTAAAATTATAGTTGTACCGTTACTTTCTATTGGTGGAAATTTTTCTAGAAAATAGTGGCTGCCAATCGCAGCCAAATTGGTTGGGTTCCCATCCAGTGAGGCCGTTTGCAGCTGTCCTCGGCGGGACGACAGAAGCATGGTGCATTCACTCAGCGTCTGTCCTCTGTCATAAGCAGTACAAAATGTAGTCTGATCAATATTTTGTGTTAATCATGGCTTTCATGCCAGCTTTAGGCTTTTTAGTATTTGGCTCTGGAACCTTTTGTTCCAGTAGCATTTTTAGTTTTTTCCGCCTCAGTAATTGCTTTAATTGAGGAGAGAGGATAGCCTATCAAATTGTCACCTCACAATGGGGATTTTCCTCCTATAACCGCTACTAAAGGTATGTCATAGATTTATAATATAATTAAGAAAATTATTATCGATGTACGGGTCCATCAAAGTACGGGTCCATCATAGTATGGGTCCATCAATGTACGAGTCCATCAATTTACAAGTTCATGAACGTGTGTCTTTAAGCCGCTGAGACGCCTCTGAATCGATGGCAGTCCTAGAAGCTTGGGGTATGCTGTCTCCTGTCCATCTGGACGTGTAGAGCTTGATCACCGAGCCTAGATTCAAATTGAAGAAACAGCTTTGAGGTAACAACTTTTTCCAAATTAAACGAACGTCCCAGGAACTCCGGATGTGACAGAATGGGTTTTAGTAACTATAGACTTCCAAAAAGGGAGGGGTGTGAGACGTGCGAACAATCCAATCAATTAAAACGTGCGGGATTAGACTTTTTGTTAAATCGTAACTTTGGATATTGGGAATAGATAGATTACTAATTTTATTAATTTGGTTTGAACAATAGATTTTTGGTTGTATCTTTACATTGAAATGTGAGGCCATATTTTCTCTGTAAGGATCCAGCTGGGAATTTCAGTTTTCTTTAAATTTATATTTTATAATCTACTATGTTGAATAATAATGTTGAATAAGTATATGAAATGTTTAAAGGTCCCTTATTGATAAATTTATGTTTTAAAAATAATTTTCATATTAAAGTTGTAAAGGATCAAATGAAGTTTAAAGGACCCCAACCTTTTCTAAATTTGTTTTGAAATCACACATTTTTTGAATAGTTTCCCAAGGTAGAATTCCGTGATGTGATTTTTTAGGAATATTTTGTCTTTGCTGCTTTCATAATAATTATAAAGATACAGAATGGATATTATTAACATTTGATAGTGTTTTAAAAGTTTCCAAGTGTGTTCTAAATGTGCTAAGGGTTTTCTGAATTTTATGTGGATCTTTTCTTGAAATATCTATTGTTTTTTTTATGATTAACTTCTGAGCAATATCTATGATAACTTTCAATTCTTGTTTCTGAAATTAGAGACCTTTAAGCTTCTAATGATTCAATCTAAAACGTTTCCAATGTAAAGCAGACAGAGTAGGTTATTACCGAATTATCTATATGAGAGATAACTTTCTAAATTTAGTAATTTTATTTTCGGTTTTCATGATGTAACTTCATTTTATTTTATTAATTGTTGAATTTAACTGTGAGAGGTGACAATATAGTTGATATCTTTTCTCTATTTCGTTGTCTCTCTTGTCATTTCTGGATTCCCCGTTCTCTAGCACTAGGTATGTTTATCAAGCATCCCTTTTTTCAAGTTATATTGTGTGTGCTTCTAAATTCTAAATTACAAATTAGAGAGTTCCGGATGATCCCATTTTATTCAGAATTTTATGATCTAAAAAAAGGTGGATCACATTTTTTTGTCCGATTACGAGATTTGGCAGAAATAGCTGAAAACTGGAAAATGAGCCGAGAATACTAGGTTTTTGGGCCACTCTGTATCTAGCACAAGGAAATTTTGCATGAAGAAATTGGTTCTGAACTTCTCTTATGTACCCAAATAATATATTAAAAAATCAGAACTACAATATAAATTGCAAGCACACCCCCTTTTTTATGTCTATATTGACTGGACTAATTGTAAAAGAATAAATTGATAAGTGAAGATGGATGGAGATAGGATATTGCAACTATTCAATTAATCTGTTGTCAACATCCGCAGAAATTATTATTATGAATTCTATACTTGTAGCACAGAGGAGAGAGTATCCTCCTCCTCTTCCTCCTCCTCCTCCTCCTCCTCCTCCTTCACCTCCTCTTCCTCCTCAATGATGAAAAAAATACTGCTTATCAAGTGAGGAGTGAATGACCTTGTCTATAACATTACTATAGAGTAAATGACAAAATTATTATCCATTAAACAATCTTCCTCATTTTTGAGTATTTTTGAGAATTGACCTCGCACATTTTATTTGAGGGTGCTGATTCCGAATCTGAAACCGCGAATTATCTATCTTCATTTTGAAGCGACTTAGGTTTTGATGGATAGGATGAGTCATAATCGTTTCCTAGAAAAATCGCTGCAAACTGGCTGTGATTGATCGAGAAAAGCCAAACCTTCAAACCTCAGAAATTTGCAACAATCTCCCGTATAGTTACTTACTTACTTACTCCTCAGCTCTACAGGTCTCTACAACCCTTGGCCTCCCTCTCATAGCCTCTCCACCTGTCTCGATCCTCGGACTGCCTCCTCCAGTTACGAACTCCAAGCGTCCTTAGATCGCGTTCTACATTATCCGTCCATCTATTTCTTAGTCGACCTTTTCTTCTTCTGTTATATATTTTCTCCTTCCATATACATTTCACCACTCTTCCATCTCCCATTCTCAACATATGCCCCATCCTATTCTGCCAGCTTTTATCGATTGCACGATGTCTTCCTCTATTAAGAAATCCTCTATTTCAAAATTTTTCCTTCCTCTCCAGAGACCATTCTAAAAAACAGGGCCCAAGATTCTTCTCGCCACCTTTCTTTCAAAAACTCTCAGTCTTTGCATATCTCCAGCAGTAAGCACCCATGTTTCCGATCCGTAACACACCACAGGCTTCACCAATGCTTTGTATAGTTGCAATTTTGTAGCTCATGACAGCATTCGAGATTTGAACAACTTAATACAAGCACAATATGTCCTGTTCCTCGCCATGATCCTGTTGTTAACAATCTCCCGTATACACGACGCAAACCTGGCTCAAACCAGGTTTGCGCAGATATCGTTGTCATGTAGACTGGGCATAAAACGCTCATAAACGGCATGAGTTTCATATATTACACTCTGAACATGTACAACGATTGGCTAGATTATGTACAGTGAAATGCAAATCTCTCATCAAGGATTACTCCACTAGCTATAGAAGCTAAAATCCCCTATTGTCCTAGATATTAGAATGATGAATGCCGGTACAGTTATCTCGATAACGATTATTCATCCTTGCTATATGATTGTATTCGAAGTAATATAATAAAAAAACTTTATTATAAATTTATTGACCGAGCGAAGTGAGGTCTAAGATTCAAGTCGACGGTTTAGCATTTCTCTTAATTTTTAAATGTTTATATGTTGCGCATTCACGGCGAAACGCGGTAATAGATTTTCATGAAATTTGACAGGTATGTTCCTTTTTAAATTGCTCGTCGACGTATGTACAAGGTTTTTGAAAATTTTGCATTTCAAGGATAATATAAAAGGAAAACGGAGCCTCCTTCATACGCCAATATTACCGTGGAAATCAGACTATAGAATTATTTATCATAAATCAGCTGTCTAGTGGACTATAATACTACCCGTTCCAAAACATCAAACATCTTGAAAATGTATCTTTACATGAACGTTAGTAGACAGTTGACTGTAATACTACCCGTTCAAAAACATCTAACATCTTGAAAATGTATCTTTCCA
This sequence comes from Nilaparvata lugens, assembly GCF_014356525.2. Classification (NCBI taxonomy): domain Eukaryota; kingdom Metazoa; phylum Arthropoda; class Insecta; order Hemiptera; family Delphacidae; genus Nilaparvata; species Nilaparvata lugens. The sequence goes on along the minus strand of NC_052511.1, from coordinate 34,409,101 downwards.
TCAACGTAAGACCGAGCGAAGTGAGGTCTAAGATTCAAGTCGACGGTCTGGCATTTCTCTAAATGTTTAAATGTTTAAATGTTAAATGTTAAATGTTTAATGTTTAAATGTTAAATGTTTGGCCTCCCTCTCATAGCCTCTCCACCTGTCTCGATCCTCGGACTGCCTCCTCCAGTTACGAACTCCAAGCGTCCTTAGATCGCGTTCTACATTATCCGTCCATCTATTTCTTAGTCGACCTTTTCTTCTTCTGTTATATATTTTCTCCTTCCATATACATTTCACCACTCTTCCATCTCCCATTCTCAACATATGCCCCATCCTATTCTGCCAGCTTTTATCGATTGCACGATGTCTTCCTCTATTAAGAAATCCTCTATTTCAAAATTTTTCCTTCCTCTCCAGAGACCATTCTAAAAAAACAGGGCCCAAGATTCTTCTCGCCACCTTTCTTTCAAAAACTCTCAGTCTTTGCATATCTCCAGCAGTAAGCACCCATGTTTCCGATCCGTAACACACCACAGGCTTCACCAATGCTTTGTATAGTTGCAATTTTGTAGCTCATGACAGCATTCGAGATTTGAACAACTTAATACAAGCACAATATGTCCTGTTCCTCGCCATGATCCTGTTGTTAACAATCTCCCGTATACACGACGCAAACCTGGCTCAAACCAGGTTTGCGCAGATATCGTTGTCATGTAGACTGGGCATAAAACGCTCATAAACGGCATGAGTTTCATATATTACACTCTGAACATGTACAACGATTGGCTAGACTATGTACAGTGAAATGCAAATCTCTCATCAAGGATTACTCCACTAGCTATAGAAGCTAAAATCCCCTATTGTCCTAGATATTAGAATGATGAATGCCGGTACAGTTATCTCGATAACGATTATTCATCCTTGCTATATGATTGTATTCGAAGTAATATAATAAAAAAACTTTATTATAAATTTATTGACCGAGCGAAGTGAGGTCTAAGATTCAAGTCGACGGTTTAGCATTTCTCTTAATTTTTAAATGTTTATATGTTGCGCATTCACGGCGAAACGCGGTAATAGATTTTCATGAAATTTGACAGGTATGTTCCTTTTTAAATTACTCGTCGACGTATGTACAAGGTTTTTGAAAATTTTGCATTTCAAGGATAATATAAAAGGAAAACGGAGCCTCCTTCATACGCCAATATTACCGTGGAAATCAGACTATAGAATTATTTATCATAAATCAGCTGTCTAGTGGACTATAATACTACCCGTTCCAAAACATCAAACATCTTGAAAATGTATCTTTACATGAACGTTAGTAGACAGTTGACTGTAATACTACCCGTTCAAAAACATCTAACATCTTGAAAATGTATCTTTCCATCAACGTAAGACCGAGCGAAGTGAGGTCTAAGATTCAAGTCGACGGTCTGGCATTTCTCTAAATGTTTAAATGTTTAAATGTTAAATGTTTAAATGTTTAAATGTTTAAATGTTTAAATGTTTAAATGTTTAAATGTTTAAATGTTTAAATGTTTAATGTTTAAATGTTTAAATGTTTAAATGTTTAAATGTTTAAATGTTTAAAGTTTAAATGTTTAATGTTTAAATGTTTAAATGTTTAATGTTTAAATGTTTAAATGTTAAATGTTTAAATGTTTAAATGTTTAAATGTTTAAATGTTTAAATGTTTAAATGTTTAATGTTTAATGTTTAAATGTTCAAATGTTTGAATGTTTGAATGTTTAATGTTTAAATGTTTAAATGTTAAATGTTTAAATGTTTAAATGTTAAATGTTTAAAGTTTAAATGTTTAATGTTTAAATGTTTAATGTTAAATGTTTAAATGTTTAAATGTTTAAATGTTTAAATGTTTAAATGTTTAAATGTTTAAATGTTTAAATGTTTAATGTTTAAATGTTTAAATGTTTAAATGTTTAAATGTTTAAATGTTTAAATGTTTAAATGTTTAAATGTTTAAATGTTTAATGTTTAAATGTTTAAATGTTTAAATGTGTAAATGTTTAAATGTTTAATGTTTAAATGTTTAAATGTTTAAATGTTTAATGTTTAAATGTTTAATGTTTAAATGTTTAAATTTTAAATGTTTAAATGTTTAAATGTTTAAATGTTTAAATGTTAAATGTTTAAATGCGTTTAAATGTTTAAATGTTTAAATGCGTTTAAATGTTTAATGTTTAAATGTTTAAATGTTTAAATGTTTAAATGTTTAAATGTTTAAATGTTTAATGTTTAAATGTTAAATGTTTAAATGTTTAAATGTTTAAATGTTTAAATGTTTAAATGTTAAATGTTTAAATTTTAAATGTTTAAATGTTAAATGTTAAATGTTTAAATGTTTAAATGTTTAAATGTTTAATGTTTAAATGTTTAAATGTTTAAATGTTTAAATGTTTAAATGTTTAAATGTTTAAATGTTTAAATGTTCAAATGTTTGAATGTTTGAATGTTTAAATGTTTAAATGTTTAAATGTTGAAATGTTTGAATGTTGAAATGTTTAAATGTTGAAATGTTGAAATGTTTGAATGTTTTAATTTTTGAATGTTCAACTGTTCAAATGTAAATGTTAAATAAACATTTTAATAATAATTATTTAAAAATCTCAACATTTAAACATTCAAACATTTAAACATTAAGAGAAATGCCAAACCGTCGACTTGAATATTAGACCTCACTCCGCTCGGTCAATAAATACTGCCATTGAAAGATTCACAATCTTTGTCAACATTGTATAAATGGGAAGCAATGATGCTATTTAATCAGTTAAAGTGATTAATGAATCATGAAAGGTCAATCTTAGTTCCTCATAGATAACATTTCTATTATTTAAACTTGACAATAAATTTGTTTCCAACATGATTTTCCCAACAATTATTGGAGGAAAAGATTTTGACAATCAAACGAGGCTTCCACTTAAATTCTTATCATACAACGCAGTGTTTTTTACGATTTGGGTATTACCATCTGAAATGAGTAATTGCCAATAAGTTAATATTTCAAGAATATCGATTGCCACAAGTTAGGCAATACTAACATTTCTATAAAGTAGTCTGGTATGTGCATTGATGATTGTTTTACTAGACAACACAACATCGTGAAGCATAATAGTTGATATATTTTTTCCATTGATAGATTATTATTAATGACATTATAGAGATCTTGGATATAGTGATAAAAATGAGTTATGATATCGAATAATTTAAAGAGAATATATTAATCTATTACAATATTATTGAGCCCGAATTAGCATGATTGAAATAATTTTCGAATTCACATTCTTCACTAGAAACCAGTTTGATATTAGACATTAGACTACAAGTTACTGTATGAAAACTCGAATGATACTAAGTATAATGAACTATGATTATTCTATTAAATTTCCAAGTAGATCCAAGCTTATAAGTAACAAATTAACTCCAACTTAAATGAATCAACAGTTTTAAGCTCATGTTTAAGTGCACTTTGAATCTGTAGAAGAAAATAAATTATTATGACTAGGCTACTGTATTGAATCATTTCAATGTGAAGGATGATACCGATAATAATTCAAAACATTGTCCTTGTAGAAGCAGGATAAAATGAAAATATAACAATTTCTAGAACGCTACTTTTGTTAATATTTAATAATTGAAAATGAATATTTCAAGAATTCTTGTCATGCCGTGATAAAACAGTTGATATATATATTTTGCATTGACAGATTATTATTAATGAGATCTTGGATATTGATAAAAGTGAGTTATGATATCAGATAATTGAAGGGAATTTATTAATTTAATACAATATTATTGTATATAAAAATATGTCCTACCACTCAAATCCAATTGAAAGAAGCAGGAAAATTATGTGAACTCGTAACGTATACATTTCACCAGAGTCGGAACTATAATGATTATTTTCAAGAATAAAAGAGAGACCAACCAGTTATCAAGAAGTGATAAGCTATTTTTAATCTAGTGTGAATACAACAAATAATATGCATTGATACGTCTCTATCTTGACCAGCTCTTCTACATAATTATGAGTCAGGGGTCAAGTTTCTTTATTTCTATCGGTTTCAGATATTTTATTGGTTCATTTTTTATCGGTTTTTGTATATGTATTTATATTTGAAATTGGGAAGAATATGAGCACATTTTTTTATTCATTTATTCAATCATTCAGAATGACACAACTCACAGAAAAGTAGCACAGGCTTATAAGCCCAAAACGGTATTCGTTTTGTATTCATATTCGTCCAATAAAATTCAATATCACTCATTGAGAATTATTAATAAGCTCACTAACATAACTTACTATCGCTTCTCATCATTGTGTGAATCCTACTAGTCTCCAATTTGATAAGGAATATTGTATATTATTATAAACTAGAACATAGTTTTCATCAACTAGGATAGGAGGCGAATCATGGATATGTAAGTGAAATATACATAAATGATGTGATGAAATTCAAGCCAAACCGTTGTAAAGTAGTATCTCCTTTTCCAAGCTTCTCTTCACAATTATTATCCATTTCTACGAACATCCACTATTTTCTCCTGACTTGAAGCTTGAAAATTTTATTGTAGTTATACATGAATGATGAAATCGAATGTAATCCAAGCCAAGCTGTTGTGAAGTAGCTCCTACTTTTTCAAGTTTTTTCACAATTCCCTATTACTAACATCTTCTGAATTATCCGAATTAAAGCTTGAATATATTAATGTAGTATACATAAATGATGTGATGGAATATAAGCCAAATTGTTGTGAAGTAGCTCCTCTTTTCCCAAACTTCTCCACAATTCTTCATAACCCACATCTTCTATTTCCTACTAACTTGGAGCTTGCATATATATTATTGTAGTATACATTTGTACATAAGTGATGTAGGCTAATGGAATCCAAGCCATACTGTAGTTCATACTGTTTCCCTTGTTCAAGCTTTACTTCTCAATTCTTAATTGCAGATGAAGAATTAGAAGATAGGTTTATCTATTCATTTCAAACTGCGTTATATTATGAATTGAATTTAGTTATATTAGAAGATAGGTTCATCTATTCATTTCAAACTGCGTTATATTAATACACAAGCCTGATGTATTTATGTATATTATTAACTTAATTTACTCTTACCTACTTAATTACTTAATTACTTAGTTAGAGTAACTTAATTACTCTCACCTCTTATCTGGTGACTTAATGGTTACGTTGTGTTGCAGATTCCGCGACATTCCATCGGTGTGGTGACAGACCCTTCTCCATGTGTATCAAATGTATGTGTATCAAATGGTTGCTGACTTGATGATTGCGTTGCAGATTCCGCGACATTCCATCAGTGTGGTGGCAGGCGAGCACAGTGCTGGTGGGAGCTGGCAGTGCATTGAGCCTGCTGGTGGCAGTAACTGCCCTGGCTGCCTGCTGCATCAGCTATGTCGTACACACTGCCACTGCGCGCGCTGCCGGATGCATTCAGCTGCTGGCTGGTGAGTACCCACATTTAAATACTCAAAACATATACCTACTTGTAATAGGTGATACTATTATTTTGCCGTCCTGAATTCAAAAGTATATAGAGCAATGAATCCAGTTTGCTGGAGGCAGTAATGGTAGTTTTGGCAACATATATTCATAATTAATTTATATTAATAGTTTACAAACATATAGCAACAATACAAACATGACAATATGAAACATTTTCAAGCATATTATACAATGAAATATGAATGCTATCCTAATTTACTTTCTTCTTGAGGGCTACTTGTAATAATGTAATAATTGAATAATCAAAGGACCCTTTTTCCAATTCGATCTTCACTTTGATATTTTAACTTGTATAATGAATGTTATCCTTTTCAACTCCATATAACATAAATAACTTGACTTTGTGTGAGATGCGTACCATATAATGAGCATGATGTACGATAATATCCTATCTAAAAATCCTTTTGAATCCTTAGAGATTTGAGAACCTGTATCACCAAATTAGAACTTAATTTCATCATTATAATTTTCGTACAAGCTGAGAAAACGTAGGAACTCCGGTATTGTGTGCATATTTGGAATTATTTCAAACTTGTTCCCAGGGCGTGACGAATCTGTAGGGATGGACAACTGAACATCCCTGCCATATTTATCAGTTTTAGTCTAGAATATTTTTAGTTCCCTTTCCCAAGTGGTGAGCGGATGAACGAATAGATGAGTTTTGCCATTCCAATTTGTAGAATAAGTGCATTAATTTGAAACTTTTACAGCCATATACCCTTTTGTCAAGACCTGACCTTAAGATTATAGAGTTGAACGCTTTTCATACTCGTGTATCTTTTTTTCTGTTTTGAAACGGTGTCGCAAAACATCAATTCTTGGTCCTAGTAGTATCGACGTAATTCTATAACAGTCAGTTTCACATTAATTTTAGCACCTCCACCTACTGAATCACACACACTGTCAAATCGTTAAAAATGTTTGCAATATCAATAATGTTTTATGTTAATATTGCAGTTCAGTATACTTATTTTGACGTGAATGATTATCAGGAACAAATAATGAAGATGTATGAATACCAACACAATTATTATTGCTTGATGATTGCGATGATTATTGACTTTTTTGTCTTAATATAATATTGTGAAAGCAGGTCTGTATAAAAAATTCTATAAAAAAGCAGTTATTGATTCGCGGTAACTATTCCATAATAATAAATTTAAGAACTGAATCAAGACTCCTAAATTTTAATATTATCAATATTATTTTAAACAAATGAATATCAATAGAAATTATCAGAAATAATGATGAAGAGTGGTGAATAGTTATTAATATTATACCAGGTATCTCTCTATTTCCAAAAATATCATTCACAATGGACGTTGACACCAGTTCATTTTTCTACAAAAATCTTTTGAACAGTGAAAGTCAATAAATTGCCGTTAAAAAGCAACTCTTTACAATACAAAAATGTCATACAGATATTCAGTTTACCATTGATAA